>NC_057397.1:2686676-2962118 GCF_019320065.1 Cervus canadensis | reverse complement strand
TAAGTTAGCGGCTCAAGGGGACTGTTACTCACACCTTTTTGTCGTCACCTCCTTTTGAATATGGCCAGGACTGTGATGTGTTTCTAAAAGATAGGATGTGGAAAAGTACTTAACATTTGACCCTTTACAGGATAAGTTTGCTGATCTCTGAGCAGAACAAAAGCAAACAAATAACCATCTATTAAATTTCCTACCTTATTTGATCATGAAATGTATTATTTTGTGTTAACACTTGTTTCTCCAAGAAGCACATTAATTAAAAATACTTTTATGGAGAGTTTCGAGGAAAGAAAAGTTAGTATTTAAGTTGCATAATGTACAAGTAAAACTTTCTCACACATTTTGTCTTTTACCCCAGTTTAAATTTGCTAAATGGTGATATGATCATAGAAGCTAGAGAAAGAGAAAATATCCTGGAATCATATGACCAAAAATATATATTTTTGTCTAAGTAAAACAGTACTCATCCTGGCAAGGGCATGTTGATAAAGATATGTTTATATATTGATAAAAAAAAATAAGAAGCTCTGAGGGCTGAGACCTAACTCCCTCATCCCTAATTTCTCCAGCATCCCCGTGAACTCTGACGGGTTTAATAAACACTCGACACAGATAAAGGCTCAGTAAATGCTTGTCGCATGTAAGAAGCCTGCGCCCCCCCGCCACCAGACAGTGAGGGCCCCTGGACCAGATGAATATTAGCCTAGGGGAAGAAAAGGGTCAGTACCTTTTCTTGGAGGATCACACCCACCTCGCCATGGGCGTCACTCTTGGCCCCATTTCCCAGATGAGGAAAGTGAGGCTCAAAGGAGTGGTTTGGCACTCACAGGGTATCCCAGCAGGCGGCAGAACTGGGGCCTGGGGTGGACTGCTGGCCTTCGAAGTTCTGCTCTTCAGTCCTTGGAGAAGAGGTTGTACCTCCCCAGAGGTGGACCCAGCAGGCACAGACAAGCAATAGGCTCTCATTATGCCTTCTGGCCTTGGACTTGACTCTTACCCAACTTGCCTTCGCTACACCAAGCTCCCGGGAGTTCCAGGCTCCTGGAGGCTGTGGCCCCGCTGACCGGTTCTCACCTTTGCTCTGCCCTCGGCAGGTGGACTTGTACGGCTTCGGGGCGGACAGCAAAGGGAACTGGCACCACTACTGGGAGAACAACCCGTCGGCGGGGGCTTTTCGGAAGACCGGGGTACACGATGGGGACTTCGAGTCCAACGTGACGGCCACCTTGGCATCCATCAACAAAATCCGGATCTTCAAGGGGAGATGACGCTGCGAAGGGTTGAGGACAGGTGCACCACGTGTGACTCTGCATCCAGCCCCGGCTTCCCACCGGAGCCGTTCTTCTCCAGGAACTTCGAGGGCCAGCCTCAGGGGTGTGCCCAGGTGCCCCTCGCAGCCTCTTGCACCCCAACATTTGGCAGCATCTACTCAGCAAGGTCGCCGGCCCCAGCCAGGGCTGCAGAGCAAGTCTCAGAACCAGTCTCGGGAGGGGAGAACGCCCTCCTCGCTGCTGTTCCGGGCTGGGGGAGGCGGGGAGACTCTGGAGAGATCCCATCTGAGGATTCCCATGTTCTAGAGGAGAGAATGGTCTCCCGGGGGGAAGCACAGAGGCTACGCCCCCAAGGGGTCCGGGGCCAACACTCTGATTCTCGCTGGGAAGTTTCTGGGTGATGACCTCCAGGACAGCCACCCCACCTCCCCTTTCTGCCCAAAGATCACTGAACCATGGCCAGGAGGGGTCCCCGCCCTGAAAGTCTTCAGCGACTCTAAATGCCCGGGAGATGTCTTCTTCCCAAGCTGACGTCTCCTCCAGTAATTGACCTTTGTGGTTATCATGAGGGCTGAGCGCGGGTCTAAGTGCTTCCACGTGCCTTGGTACTGGGGGGAGAAACGCATGCCTTGACTGAAATGTGGCAAAAGCCCCAACTTGCGGAAGGGGACCCCAGCAGTGCGCTCCCCTTGGTCTGTAGCTGGGGACAGTGTTCTAGTTTCCGGAGCCAGTGTCTGAGCTGCAAGAAAGCTCAGTTGGAACTAGGCTCCATCCAGAGGCCCCTCAGCCATGGACCATATATTCTTAATTTCATAGACTATTGGATTTGGTGCCTGAAACCTTCCAGAGCTTCACGGCGGAGTGGGGGGGGGGGCACCAGCCAGCAGTTGCCACCAGGGTCAGATCCCCCCTGGCCACCTGTGTGAGGACATCCTAGGAACGTGACCATCAGAGGGGAGAAGTCATACCTCATCCTTCACGTCCCAGCTGCTCTTTCTTCCTCGTCAGCCTTCCTGATTATTTATTGTTTTGTCTTTTAAATTCAACTGACATCATCTGCACTTTGTGACTCGGGTGTGCTCGCTTTGGCAGGCAGCTGGGGTGTAAGCGCTCAAAGCCAGATTTGTAGAAATCTTCAGACGTGGGGTACTGGGCTGTTGAGGGTTTGAGGGCTTGCTGGTGGGCAGACCCTGGGGTGTCGGGTTGGTAGGCTTACCGGATGCCATGTATCTCCTTCTCTTCCAGCCCCACTTTCTTCTTCCTCACTGTGGGCTTAGATTCAGTCTCGGGCTAAGAATCTCCAAACCAAATGGTACTGTCTTGGGGCTGGGTGGAAATAGACTCAAAGTCCCAGGCAGCGCTTGTGGTAAAGAACCTGCCTGCAAATGAAGGTGACCTAAGAGATGCGGGTTTGATCCCTGGGTTGGGAAGATTCCCCTGGAGGAGGAGATGGCAACCCACTCCAGTCTTCTTGCCTAGAGAATCCCATGGACAGAGGAGCCTGGCGGGCTACAGTCCATAGGGTTGCAAAGAGTCGGCCACGACTGAAGCGACTTAGCACGCACGCACTGACATTTAATAAAAAAAAAATCTCTTGCTGTCCAGGGCATTCCCTGAAGGGCCACAGGTGCCTTGAGAAGGTGTGACCGTGACCTGGAGGAGGATGAAGGATGCTACTCTCAGAGGCCAGGGGTCCCACCCCACTGCACCCTGCAGCCCTCTGGCAAGCCCTGCCCTCCGCCTCTGAGTCTCCCTCTGCCAACGGGGAGGGTCCACAGCGGCTATCGGTCATTTGCAAGTGTCCCTAGAAGTCACACACCCTGCTGGTTCTTCCCCTTAGTGTTTGCCTGGGGAGAGGGTCCAGTTTTTCTTTCATTCTCAAAGATTCAGAATCCAGAAAGTCTTTAAAAAAAAAAAGAAAAAAAAAGCAAGCAAACAAAAAAACTGTTCCAGCATTAAAATCCTCCAAAACCGAAGACCCTCTTGACTGACAAACGCTTGTCAATTGCTGTGAGGTCACGATTCCCAGCATAAATCCTCAGAGGCTAGAGGTCACGGCAGTCCTTGAGGAGGGGAGCTCTTGCCAGCGGGTGTGGGTTGGCAGACTCGTGGCCGCCTGGTCTCCGTCCCGTGTCTCCGGCCACCAGGCTGTTCACTGTGACATGCCTTGCAGCCCTCGGGTCCCCTTCTGCAGGAGAGCAAAGCAAGGCCAGAGAAGGGAAGTGACCGCACAAGTGAACCAGCTGTGAAATAGATTTCGAGCTGAAAAAGGATGTTATTGGCTCCCCATTAGACCACCTAGAGGTGGGCTTCCCCAGCCCCTCCGTAGTCGGTGTGAGTTTCTGACTACAGGCCTCTCACCACCTGGCTTTGTTCTCAGGCTGCCATGGGGCCCGAGGCAAGCTGTGACCTCTGCCTTCTCACGCCCTCCTTCCAGTGGAGGAGATAGCATCATCACGTTTTTCCCACAGCTGGGGCAGATATGGCTTTGTGGCTGTCTCCTGGACTTACCAACGGCCACCTAAGCAAATCCAGCCAGCCACTGTGGCCAGGATTAACACACCATTGCCTTAAACCAGGGAGGCCCATACCCGGGCTTAGCGGTGGCCGAGACCTGAACAATAGTGTTTCCACGGGGGTTTGGCCATCAGCCGGAGGAGGAGAAGCACCCACAAGGGGAGGCTCTCCCTGTGGCCCAGCATACCAGCCCAGGCTCTGCCCATCCCACAGACAGAGCTCCTTGGAGACTAGCCCCAGGAAGGGTTAGAGGCATTCCTGCTGCTGCGGTCAGTGCTGAGCCTGAAGCTAAACAGGCCAAGCTAATGAGGGAGAAAGACGTCAGCAACACCCCAGCCTTCTGGCTCCCCAGGGAAACCAGTGCTCTCTGGTGCTGGAGCAAAACCTACGCCTGCAGCCATATCCCCTGGAGCCTCTGGCCTCACCCACGGGAAGGGGAAGAAAGGAGGGCGGGAGGGTAGTGATCTGGGGTAGAGAAGAAAGTTCTTGAGCGGATGCGTTTGGAAACCCCAGCTCCATCAGGTATTGTCTAGAAAACCACCTGGGCTGGGCTAAGTGGGAGAAGCCAGATCTAAGGAAATAGGACATAAAAGCAAGAAGCCAGGCAGCAAGGGGTGGGCAGGTGATTCCTAGGGTGGGTAGGGTTGGGGAGCAGGTTCAGAGGAGACCCCCCAGGCTCGGCTGTGGCCAGAAGGGCCAGCGAGAGGCCAAACCTACCTCGATGCAAACTGGGCCTCTGGGTCCAAGGTGGAATAGAATCACAGAGAATGCTGAGAACTGTGATGTTTGCTTTAACCTTTCTTCAAGGCAGCCTGAACCCAAAGAAAAAGTGGAAAACTGAAAACAGCTCGCCCTCCCTCACGTGGTTGTAGTCGGAAGTGCTTTCTGCAGGGAAGCCAGAGATGACTGGACTCCGGCCACGTGCCATCAGGACCGGCAACTGTTCTGGCCCCTCCAAAGAGGCAGGGGCTGTCACTGCATGAATCAGGGACATCTGGTCTGTGGCAGGGCTGGCCACAGGCCATGGGCTGGCCGCAGGCCATTGGCTGGTCATCCTCTTGTGGGGTCTGGGCTAATGTGTTTGGAGGCCCCCCCCGGGGGGGCTGTGGGGGGTACGGGACACCTCTGCACAGAAGAGGGTGAGGAGCAGCTGCCAGGCAAGGTGGCACCTCACAGTCTGTCCTTACCCAAAGCAATGCATTTCCTCCAAGCCTGCCTCCAGCCTCCCGTTTCCATCATCCCGTTTCCCAGCCCATCAGAGATCTGTACTTATATTGAACTTGACCTTTTTGCTCAGCTTCTGATCTGCCATCGTCGCCCACCCGCCCAAGATCCTGGTCCAGACACCAGCTTTAATCTGGGTCTGTGTCAGGAGCTCCCACTGGGCCCCGGTAGCATGGACGTGGTGCACCATCGCACTAGCCCTTAACCCAGTTTGTGGCAAAGCCAAAGTTCCCTGAACACTATTCCGCTCTTTGCAGTCCTGTTGGTGGGTTGGTTGGTGATGTTTTAAAGTCAGCTTTCTTCGTCCACCCCTCCTTGCCTGGCTCCCGTGTTTTGCAGCTGAGTGTTCATCTGGATGCTTTTTTGAATGAAGTTGGCAAGAGTCTGCCTTCCACAGCCTCTGCTGTATTTTTTATTTTTAATTTATTGTTGAATATTTCCAATGATCCAAATCAAAATGAATAAAAGAGAGCTATTTTATCGTTCAGGTGTGTCTGTCGTTTTTCTGTAAGGGCCGTGTCTTGGTGTGGCCTCTCAAAGTCTCCACGCGAGAGACGCTTTGAATCTTAAAAGACACCTCCGGGGTTAGTGTCCACCCTGACCAGGTACCCAGAGGCTCAGGACACGGAAAGCTAACCTCTCCTCAGACGCAACTGTGCCTTCTCCCTGCTGTGGACCTAATGCCAGTCACCCGAGCTCTGAACCTCATGTATCCAATGGGCACCACTGCAGGAGCCGTCAGAGCGGGTGTGAGGTCTAGGATAAATGCATCCTAGGAGGCTGGAGGGGACACATGTCCGCTCAGTGCACTGAGCATTTGCTGAATGAATTAGCCTGATGTGGGCAGAGTTAGTGTCCCGCCTTCCCAAGGAGATGGGCACATCCATGTATGGGTCCAAGTATGATCCAGAGTGGGCACAAATCTCCCAGTTTTTAGAGTAATTCCAGCAATCCAATCACAGGACTACAGGATGGAAAGTTGGTGTAAATAATACGACTTCCCAGTTGGTATAGCACTTTACAGTTTGCACACCTCCTCCCTAGGGGTGGTCTTGACTTTCTCAACAGCCCTGCAGGGCTGGCGAATGGCTGCAGGCAGTTGAGGGCAGAGGTGAGGTTCAGGCCAAGACTTCCTTCCCTTCGAGATCTGGGGCTCCTTGTTCTCTTCAGTGACACCTTCCCAGGCTCTTGACAAGTTTGTGGTGACCTGATGGCAGCTCTCGGAGGCAGGGTGGTGCAGAGATTAACACAGGCACTCGGGAGTCAGGCTGCCTGGGGTCCTACATTAGCTGTGTGAGCGTGGGCCAGTTGCTTAACCTCTCTGTGCGTATTTCCTTATGAACAAAGTTGGGATGGGGCTTCCCAGGTGGTGCTAGTGGTAAAGAATCTGCCTGCCAATTCAGGAGATACAAGAAACTTGGGTTCGATCCCTGGATCAGGAAGATCCCCTGGTGGAGGAAATGGTCACCCACTCCAGATTCTTGGCTGGGAAATTCCATGGACAGAGGAACCTGGCAGGCTACAGGCTCTATGTGACCATGGGGTCACAAAGAGTCGGACAAGACTTAGAGACCAAACAACGTTGGAGTGTTGGAGTCGCACCCGTGTAAACATGTGAGTGAAAGTGAAAGTGATAGTCGCTCAGTCATGTCCGACTCTTTGTGACCCTACAGGCTATGGACCGCCACGGTCTGCTGTCCATGGGATTCTCCAGGCAAGAGTACTGGAGTGGGTTGCCATTCCCTTCTCCAAGGGATCTTCCAGACCCAGGGATGGAACCCAGGTCTCCCGCATGGCAGAGAGATTCTTTACCATCTAAGCCACCCGGGAAGCTGTAGACATGTATTGAGAGTTAAATGAATTATACCACATCTGGGCCCTGCTCTTATCAATTGTTGGCTGAAAAAATTACTGACCCTCCATCAGAGGCCCACCTTCCCCTAGATTTGTTCCTGGTTGGTGTCACATTAGACCTCTGCAGAAGGGAATGGCTACCCACTCCAGTATTCTTGCCTGGAGGATTCCAAGGACAGAGGAGTCTGGCAGAGCTACAGTCCACAGGGTCGCAAAGAGGCAGACTCCACTGAGCGACTAACAGGCCCACAGTATCCATCCTGTGGAATGGAGAGGATAGCCTTCTAGCACAGTAGAGCTGTAATGTGGACAGGCGGCCACAAGGTGGCGACACACGAAGTCAGCCCCACCGGATGAGCTCCCCGCCCCCTTGACCCAGGCGGGAGCTGCCAGCAGGGGATGGAATCAGCCAGGATCCTCCACAGGTGGCCCCGAGGATGCAAAGGCATTTCTTTGGGACCCTTCAGGCACCTGCTGGGTACAAGCCAAAGCCAGCTTGCTCTGCACCGCTGACCCTTCCCACAAACGCCGGTCCCCCAGGATTTGGCTGTGGGGCCACGGACAAAATACACCCAGCAACACCCTTCAGGCTGCTCCAAACACACTCTTGCCTGTTTCACAAAGGGTTAACGGAATAAGAAAAGAAGAACAAAATTTTCCCATTTGCAGCAACATGGATGTACTTGGAGGGTGTGATGCTGAGTGAAATAAGTCACACAGAGACAAATACTGCATGGCACCACTCACAGCGGAATCTAAAAAATACAACAAGCTAGGGAATATAACAAAAAGAAACGGAACAAACCAGTGGCTATGTGCAGGGGAGTGGGGCGAGGGCTGTATAGCGGTGGAAAAGTAGGAGGCGCAAACTACTGGGTGAAGACAGGCTCAGGGATGTATTGCACAACATGAGGAATACAGATACTATCTTGTAATAACTGTAAATGGAAAGTAACCTCTAAAAATTGCATAAAAGTTGTCTTAACATTTAAAAAACAATGAAAAATTTTGAAAGTGGGTTAAAAACAAGCCAACCAAAAGAGAAGGTGGGCTTCTAATTTCTTTTTACTTTCTATCATAAAGATCTGCACACATACACAAGGATTGACAGGAGAGAGTGTGTGAGCATCAGTGTTTCCTACATCCCCCTCCTCATTTTTTCTTTCTCTTCCTTATTCATTGTCACTGTTCATGGCCCCCTGTATTTAGGGATTCACCTCAGGCTTTGCTCTGTCCTTGCGCATGAGCGAGTGGGTTTCTTGGAACGTGCCCGTCACATCCGTCTGCCGTCACTCGCCAAGCGAAGGTGTCCCTGGCCCTCTGGCGGCCCGTCCTCCAGTTGCCTTTGGAAGATGCTTTGTTTACACCAGGACTCACTAAAGTCAAGTCACCAAAGTCTATCCCTTCCTAAGTGAGGAGGTCGTGTGAGGTCCAGGAAGCTTGAGAAGAAAGCCCCGCCCTGGTCCGTGGGTCCCTCTGTGTCCACTGGGGAAGGGCCGGCCTCTCCTTCTGCTTTGTTCACTGACTCAGCACTCACCAAACACCGCCGGGGCTCAGGCACTGGCAGCCCTCCCTCAACAGCATCCGTCCACGGGACAAGGATGATGGTGCGTTTTCCCCTCTCACCCCCTCCCTTTAACACCCACCACTGGGCCTCTCCAAACTCTGGAGCCCTGGAGGACACAGTGATGTTCCTTCCGCATGTCAGAGTCACAGCCCTTTGGTCATCTTCAACTGAAACATCAGGTCCTCACTGGAATCAGCAAATTCCAGGTAACCTGCTTCTCAGAGACACTGGGCGCCTTGCCACGCTTCTATTTGTGGGCATAGGGAAGGATTCAGAGACTGGCTATGCAATCCCAGTCCCACTGCTATGACCTAAATTGTCTTCCCCAAAACCCACATGTTGAAGCCTTCACCCCAATGTGATGGGATTCAGAAACAAAGCCTTTGGGAGGTGATTGGGTTCATTCCAGGTCATGAGGGTGGGGCCACATAGTGGGATTAGTGCCCTTATAAAAAGAGACATGCCTTCAAAGGTGTCTCAGTGGTAAAGAACCTGCCTGCCAATGCAGGACACATGGGTTCGATCCCTGGGTCAGAAAGATACTCTGGAGAAAGAAATGGTGACCCACTCCAGTATTCTTGCCTGGACAGAGAATTCCATGGACAGAGAAGACTGGTGGGCTACAGTTTATGGGGCTGCAAAGAGTCAGACACAACTTAGAGACTGAATATCACCAACAACAAAAAAGAGACCTAGAAAGAAGGCAGCCCAGCAAAACCACATCCCCACTGGACCCGAGGGAGCTGATCCCCCGCTCAGCCTCTCCCCATCTCCAGACCTACACAGGGCTCACTACACAGGCTGTCATGGCTGCTGCAGGCGGGATGCTGCAGTCAGGGGTGGGAAAGTCAGTTCAACTGGATGAAACAAATAAGGGAATTGCATGTTTTGCTCCAATTCAAAGCCACATTCTCCAGTTCAGCTTGACTGGAAGTACAGCAAGCAAGGGATTTTGACTGGCTCCTTAAGCAATCTCTCCATAAGCCCAGAGCCCAGGACAGAAAGGTGGGCTTGAAGCACTAAGACCTCAGCCACTTGGAATCAGAGACCTGGGCCTTGTCAGGCTCCGGACCATGGAGGCCATGGATCTGGGCGGCAGCCTGCAAGCCAAGGGAGCAGATTGGTAAGAAACACACATCATCGATTTGCTGTCTGCCACGAATGGGGGAGAGTCTGCAGCAGGACGGTGGGTACTAGTGACAGGAAAAGGAGAAGGTGCCATGTGGCACCCGCAGCAAAGGCAAGTTTGGGGAGTAGGGGTGTGTGAAGTCCAGAACCATCAACGAAGCCAACAGAGATGTGGTCCTCACCCTGGAAGCTGCTGCTGGGAGCTGGACGAGAGCAGCCACAGGCTGGGGTGATGGCAGCGTCCTCAGGAGCCTCCAGGCACTTCCCACGAGTCAGGGAACAAGCCAGCTTCTGTGCAGGGCTGGGGGTCTGCCCGGGTGCCACACACCCGGCACACTCCCTGGCAAGTGGAGGACCACAGCAGGGGGTCCTGATAACCATCAGTTCAGAGCATCCTTTCCCAGTCCCGGAGAAGCGGTGCTTACATATAACCTATTACTGCGGACAGTCGAGTGCCCTGAGGGTGCCTTCCGCCCCACCACAATGGGCAAGCTCAGCTTCTTGTGGGAAGGACCAACCAGCTCTGAGAACTCCTTCCCCTCCAAGTTTTAAAACATTTGGACAGGCTTTCTCAAAACTTTGTCCAAAACAGGGAGCTAGAGTTGGTATAGATTTGTGGACTGCTGCAAGATTCCTTTCCTTTGTAAGTCCTCCAAGGTGGATCCTTGGCTGAATCACAGGCACCCACAGGTCCTGGGTGCCAAAGACCTGGATCAGACAGGGACCTTTTCTCTAAAGTGGGAACTGTGATTCCTGATGTTAGGTATGTGTGTGTTAGTCACGCAATTATGACGGACTCTGTGGCCCTATGGACCATAGCTTTCCAGGTTCCTCTGTCCATGAGATTCTCCAGGCAAGAATACTGGGGTGGGTTGCCATGCTCTCCTCCAGGGGATCTTCCTGGCTCAGGAATCGGACCCACATCGCTGATGTCGCTTGCATTGGTGGGCAGATTCTTTACCAACAGCATCACCTGGGAAGCCCAATGTTTTATATATATATATGTCATTTGATAATTATGTACCAAGAGCCACTGGGGGCTGGGGATGGGCAAGACAGTTTCCCTGACATCGGAAGGTCACAGTCTTATGCCAGGACGACAGTGACACCAGGAAACATTGGAGATTCTTAACGATGATCATAATTCCCTTTCATACGTTGTCAACATGGGTAAGGACTTTGCCTACGTTAGTCTCATTTAATCCGGCAGCAATCCTGCCAAGAGGCACTGTTTCTGGAAGAAGACAATTTAACAAGGAAACTGAGATTCCAGGAGATAAAGTCACCTGCCCGCGAAGGAGCGGGGAGAGAGCCAGGACTCCAAAAGCAAGGTGCTGAGATCCCCACAAGAGTGTGCGGACAGGGAACTGTCTGCTCTGCTCCAAAATGAAGCACTTTGGAGATGCGCTCCCCCAACAGACTGGTTTGCCCTGACCTGGGAGCTGCCCACATTCCACGGTGACCTTGGTCAAGAGCCGGATCCGAACACAGAGACACTGGCCACCAGAGGGCGCAGTGGAATCGCCTTCAGCCAGATTGTCAACACAGGGTTTGAAAGCGATGAGAAAACACACACACCCAGGTCAGGATTTCAAACGACTTGGCATTGATTAGTTGGGACAAATTCTGGACAGAAGATACAAGGACACTAAAAAAAAAAACCCAGTTGCCACTTTTGAAGAGCCAGGAGCAAAAGCAAGGTGCCATGCATGCCTCCCCCTCCACACACAGCACCACCTAAGGGCGGGCGGGGGGCAAACCACCCCTCCAGCCTGACCCCTGGACACACCTCTGCCCTCACCTCATGTAAGGAACCAGCTTGCCCCTCCCCAGGGAGCGAGCCGGCAAGCGAGGGAAACTGTTGTTCTTGCTTCCCTCCCTGCTGCAGTAGTGGCCCCAATATAGCTTTGCCTGGAAAGAAAAAAAAAAGACTTGGCATTGAAAATTATCCAGTCCACACCCTCCAGATAAGGACATTGAGATCTCTGTCACTTGGCCAAGAGAATTGGGTCAAGAGGAAAAGGCTGGACGCAGTTGGAAAAGGTCAAAACCCCAACAAGTGTGGACTGGCTAAAAAGCTTTAAATGATGTCACATTGTCACACAGCCTAGCTCTCCCCATGGCCCTGCTGGACCTCTGGACCTCAGCATTTCACTAGCTTAAGACTCCTGCGCTTTCTGTGACTCATTAGCCTTGTAACGTATGGGATAAACCTGATTTTTTGGAACCTCAGCTTCTCAATCTGTAGAATGGGTACTATAAGACAAAATATACAGAAAGCAAAGAGGCGCCCCACATTTTCTGAGTCCTGTCTCTGTTCCAGGCATTCGTTATGCTTTTTCTCATTCAGTTCTCACAAGAGCCCCCACGGATGAGATAGTGCTACCACTTTCAGGGAAGACTTGAGGCTCAGAGACTGTTAGTTACTTGCCTGTGGTCACAAACTCCATGAGGGATTAGAGGGTTCAAGATCAGACCTGACTGCATCGGTCAGGATGTGACAGGCTGGTGCTGCAGTAACAAATAAACTCACAGATCCCCGTGACTTAGAGCAGAGAGGCAGAGGTTTATTTCTTGCTGCGTCACAGGCTGGTAGGTTTGGCTATCCATTCAGGCTCCCCCAACGTCTTCATCTTGTGACTGTGCTGACCTCAACTTCAATCCATGGTCTTCAAGGTCACTGGCAAAGGGACGAGGAGGTGGAGATGACTCACTAGTTCTTAACTCGGACTCCACACCCATCACTTCCACTCATAGTCTAGTAGCCAGCGTGATCTATCCATGTGGTCCAAACAGAACTGCCGGGGAGGCTGGGAATGTGGGAGACCATCTGGGATAGCAGAGGAGCAGTGTCTCCACCCATGTCTTCCTCGACGTCACAGACATCAGGGGGCTGACTGGTGAGAGGCTCAGAGTCTTGAGCATGCCTGGGTGGGGTGCTTCCTTCTGTGGGCTCAGCGAAATGCAGACAGGTCAGCCCAGGGCGCAGGGAGGGGCCCTAGAGACAGCGGGTGGTGGAATCAAGGCTGCCCAGCCCAGTCTTCATCAATGCCTTCTGTTATCGCGAGGGCTGTTGTGCAGACTGGGAGCCTGGTGTGTCCAGGTGGCTGTTCCTGTCACCTTTGTCTGGCTCCTTCTGTGCAAGATGGTCCGTCCCAGTGTAGACACCCCAGAGGTGGCATGAGCTGCTGTCTCCTGGGGGAAGGGAGCTCTTCCTGGAGCTTCCTGGAGCTTCCTTTCTGGAGCAAGTCCAGAAAACTACTCTGGGGAGATGCTAAGAGTAATTTGGGTACCAGGGAAAGCAGACAGGGAAGAGAGGGTGAGTTTTGCCAGTGAAGCCAGGCCTCTTCATTCTTGCAGACAGCATGGCAGTAGCGGCCACACACTGGCTCCGGGGTCCCCATTACCGGATCTGTATACTGGGGGGCCTGGGCAAAATCTGTGTGTCTCAAGCTTTTACACCGAAGGGTGCCTCAATTCCCCACTCTCCCAAAGTCACAAACAGATGTTCCCTGAGGCCAGGAACACAGTCTGTCTCTTCTCTTCAGAATTCCCGGCTGCTAGCACAGTACCAGGTACATAGTACACTCTTAAAACTTGTGTTGATTGACTAAGTCGGCCTTTGGGAATTTATTCTATTTATATGGAATGAAAGGAACTTCCCCGGTGGTCCAGTGGTTAAGAATCCACCTGCGGATGTAGGGGACACAGGTTCGATCCCTGGTCCGGGAAGAGTCCATATGCCACAGAGCAGCTGAGCCCAAGTGCTGCAACGACTGAGCCCACACTCCCTAGAGCTGGTGCTCTGCAACAAGAGAAGCCCCTGCGACTGGGAGTCAGCGCCCCACAACGAAGATAGCCCCCGCTTGCTGCAACTAGAAAAAGCCCACTAGCAGCAACAGACCCCGTTCCCCCAAAAATAAATATTACTTAATTAATTAAAAGAATAGACGGAAAGCTAACATGTGTTAGGTACTTCCGCGGGTGGCTCAGATGGTAAAGAGTCTGCCTGCAATGCAGGAGACCTGGGTTCAATCCCTGGGCTGGGAAGATCCACTGGAAAAAGAAATGGCAACTCACTCCAGTATTCTTGCCTGGAAAATCCCATGGATGGAGCAGCCTGGCGGGCTACTGTCCACGGGGTTGCAAAGAGTTGGACACAACTTTACTACTTTACTACTTTAACAAGTAGTAAGTGTCTCTCAAACTCCAGTCTGTTCACAGACTGCAAGATGTAACTTACCTGCTCTGCAGTTCTAGGAGACAGGTACCCTTCCTGGCATGTACGTTTTAAAGATAAAAACCTCTGAGAGGTAAACCAGCTTGCCCAGGTGCACGCAGCTCCTCAGCAGTGGAGCCTGAATGTAAAGCAGGTGGTCAGGCTCTGAGCCTGTGCTTGGAACCCCTAAGCTCCTCACAGTGTCTCCCAAAATAGCTGTCCAACACCCTCGAGACACCTGAGGCCGTGGGGTATACAGAGGACAAACAGGAGGTGACTTATGCTGGGAATGAAATGAGTCATTACTGAGATTTACATGTGCTCCATCTCCCACCAAAGCTGTGGGGACAGGGAATTCACAGTTTTGCTCTAAAGTAGGTATGTTAGGCTTTCCTGGTGGCTTAGATGGTAAAGCGTCTGCCTGCAATGCGGGAGACCCAGGTTCAATCCCTGGGTCAGGAAGATCCGCTGGAGAAGGAAATGGCAATCCACTTCAGTATTCTTGCCTGGAAAATTCCACGGACGGAGGAGCCTGGTGGGCTACAGCCCGTGGGGTTGCAAAGAGTCAGACATGACTGAGCGACTTCACTCACTCACTCACTCAGGCATGTTAAAGGTGAACCTGGTGGGCTGATTCATCACAGAAGGGCCAGCCCAGTTCAGGGAGCACCTGGGGCTTCCAGAAGGTTAATTTTCACCAGACTGACCAGACTGAGCTTGAGGGGTGCAGCTGGACTGGGGCAGCTCCAAAAAGAGAAGACGGTCACACCCAGCTGGGTGCTGAGGGTATAATAGGAGTCCTCCAAAAAGAGAAAGCAGCGGGAGCCCCTACGCTCTGCCTGTGGCTGCTGCAGCCCACCTCATCCTTTCTGATTCTGTCTTGGCCCTTTGCAGGTTCCACATTCCCCACTTCACCTTCAAATATCTGGGTTTTCTGAGAGGCTTTCTTTGGTCTTCTTCCTACAAATCACAGACACGCCGCTCCTCGCTGATGGTGCCACCTCCCTATTTTTTCTCTCTCCTCCTTCAGACCCACATATCCATCTGTCTTCTGCATATTTTCTCTTCTATGGCCCTTCAGATTCCACAGACCCAAATCAAATCCTTCATCTTCCTTCCTTGCTTCTGCTCCTGGGGACTCCATTGGCCTCTCTTGTCTGCAAAACAGATGTGCAAGGCGGCTTCCCCGGGGTTCCCCGCCTCTCACCCAGCATAGCCATCCCCTGTCCTCACGCCCTGTCCATTCTGCCTCTGTAACATGGATACTTTAATTTTTAAAAATTTAAAAAAAAAGTTTTAAATTATTTTTTAATGGCGGCACTGGGTCTTAGTTGCTGTGTGCGGGCTTTCTCTGGTTGCAGTGAGCAGGGGTTACTCACTGGTTTGCGGTGCATGGGCTTCTCATTAGTGGTAATCACACACCATGGCAAAAGCATCGGATGCCACTGGATGGCATAATTTAAAATGCTTACTTACGTATAATCTGGATTTCACTGAAGTTAAAAAATTAAATACAGAAATCATTTAAAATAATAATCAATAATTGTTTTCCTGTATTCTCTCATTTGATAAGATGAGCCCTAGGAAGAGGACAGAGTATGAGTTAATAACCACTTTTTATGGACGTGGAAAACAGGGTGTGGGTATAAAAGCTTGCTCAGCGTCTAAGAGGGTCTCAGTAGCAGGAGACCCTGACTGTCTGGCTTTCCAGGAGCATCTCGGGCTTTGTGGGAACTGACCAGGTGGCGCTAGAGGTAAAGAATCCACCTGCCAACGCAGGAGACAAGAGGAATGCAGGTTCGACCCCTGGGTCGGAAAGATCCCCTGGAGGAGGAAATGGCACCGTGCTCCAGTATCCTTGCCTGGAAAATCCCGCAGTCAGAGGAGCCCGGAGGGATGCGGTCCATGCGGCCGCAAAGCGTCGGACACTACTGAGCCACTAGCATGCACACACTGGGGGCTTGTGTCTGCAGAGCTGGGCCCACGGCCAGAGATTAGGGAGACAGGGTCTCCCTCTGGGTGGAGTCTCTGGACAGCCCCCCAGCCCCATGTCCTCGGCGTGTAAGGGATTCCTCTCGAAGCCCTGAAGGAAGGCGGCCAGGTCACACACTCCCCACAGCCAGGCCTCTGGAAGAGGTGGGACGGGAAGGAGCAGGGAGGGCTTGTCAGGATCAGGAACAATGAGAGAGAAAACTGGCCTTGCAGGGTTTCGTTTGAGTTTCCTAAAGAAATTTGGAACCCATCAGATTGTTCCAGAAATAGAGCTGTGACTGCAGGCACGTCCTGGAAATTCGACTTCCTGTCACCACACGTGTCTTCCCCTTGCCAGCTGAACTTTCCGAATCGAGGTGGAAAACGCACGGCGCAGCCTCTCCAGGTCATTGTTGCGCACACAGTGGAATTTTCTCTGTCCTGGCGCACGTAGGCACAGCTGAAAGCGGCAAGCTTAGAAAGAGCAGGGTTGCTCAGGTGATGCCTCCGGTCAGATACACACTCCCCGGGGCTCTGAGTCCCTGGGAAACCAGGTCACAGTCACCCTGTGACCTGTGCCCGTTCCCAGCCCTGCCCCTGACCTCCAGCTCTGCAGCCTCCTGGCGGGGCTGCCATGCGTCACCTCTGGACCACTGGGAAGTCACGAACTGGCCTCACAGCTTTGGAGCATCCATCTCCCCCTGCCTCCTGGCACCCACATCTCAAGTCTCACCAGGCTTCCAGAGCCCCCAGGATGGCCCTCTGCTCTCAGAGGAACGCGCTTATTCCACGGCAAATTGCTTCCTTGCCTTCCTGTACACCTCGCCCCCTGGGCAGCTCTTGGTCGGTGCAGGGGGAGGGCTCCTCATGTTCTTTCCAGGCCTGGCAGCTGGCAGGCGCTTGGTCAGTGCTGGCTGAATGGAAGAATGCTGGTGGGGCAGGTGGGCAGGAAATGGAAGAGATGAAGCAGAAGGTGGAGGATGGCTAAGAAGTGAGAATGTAGGAGAGCCCTCCCTGAATCATTCTCGACCCGCTGCAGACCCATAGGATCCCCCTGTCTCTCCTTGATCCTGGTTCTCTTGGCCATAAAGTAAAGGCCTTGGGGGTCCAGATCCCAGAACTCCTCCCCTAATCTGACCCTCGATGGGACTCAGAGCCCAGGGCATACAGGGGGATGCATGGGACTGTCCCAGGGCCAAAGACTCAGGTTGGCAGAGGTCTGGACCAAGACACACCACCTGGAAGGATCCACCTGGGACGGAGAGGGGATGGACAGAACAGGGGGACACTTTATGCTAGGATCAGGGGCCCCTGATCTTATACTGCCCCTGTGCAGTATTCCAGGCTCTGGAATAGTGTCCAGATTGTTGCCAAATTGTGTCTGACTCTCTGTGATCCTGTGGACTACACCACACCAGGCTTTCTGGTCCTTCACCATCTCCCAGAGTTTGCTCAAACTCATGTCCATTGAGTTAGTGATGCCATCCAACCATCTCATCCTCTATCGCTCCCTTCTCCTCCTGCCTTCAGTCCTTCCCAGCATCAGGGTCTTATCCAATGAGACTGACTTTTTGCTCCACCAGCTCCACATGTAGGGACGTGGACTGACTCACGGAGGCCCCCAGCGCAAAGCATCGCTTTCATTCTTTAGGCTTGAAGGTCTCTACGCACATGCACGATGGATCCAAGCGAAGGCGCTCAGTAAGGACCAGGACCCAGGACCCTCTGTGTAAATTACCTGGCCTGACAGCTTCAGTGCAACAGAGTGATGGCTGAGTGGGGATGGAAAACAGGGACGGGCCTGGCACCAAGCCTGCCCCCTCCGCCCCCCTGCCCTCCCTGCCCAAGCAAGCTGTCCGCTGGAAAGTCTTCCTGCCATGAAGACAGCCGGAGTTCCTGAGACCCATGCTCCTTGTCAACCTCTCCAGCCTCTGCATTTTGCACAAGCCCTCCTCCCCTCTTCTCTGCCACCTGCCCTCCTGTGCCCACATCTCACCCCCTCATCCGCCCCCCCACTCCCCACCCCACAGCTCCTATGTCTGCTTCTCCTCCATTCCACACCCTGGATATTTCCTCCTCTGGGGTCCTTCTCTGCAAGACTAACTCCTTCCCAGTCCTGATGCGTATTTTCCAGCCAGAACTGGTCCTTTCTGTCCTCTGCCCCCACTGGGATAACAACGGGGCCCTAATTAGCATGCAGGGTAACTTAGTAACACGGTATGTTTCCCCACCACGTCTCGCCTCCCTCATAACACAGTTCACAGGGACTTTAGCTTTTAGGGGCTTCCCTGGCAGCTCAATTGGTAAAGAATCCACCTGCAATGCAGGAGACACCGGTTCGATTCCTGGGTCAGGAAGATCCACTGGAGAAGGGATAGGCTACCCACTCCAGTATTCTTGGGCTTCCCTGGTGGCTCAGATGGTAAAGAATCTGCCTGCAGTATGGGAGACGAGGGTTCGATCCCTGGGTGGGGAAAATCCCCTGGAAAAGGAAAGGCTACCCACTCCAGTATTCTGGCCTGGAGAATTCCATGGACTGTACAGTCCATGGGGTCACAAAGAGTCAGACACGACTGAGTGACTTTCACTTTTTAGCTTTCTATACTGCCCCACATTAGTTGATTCTATATTAAATATAACAAGAGCCAACATTTATTGGGTGCAGACTATGGGCTAGGTGCTGTAGAGGTGTCCCTTGTGGATAAATTCATTGAACATTCATATCTACAGGCAGGGTTGCCGCTGGAAAGTTACTCATAGAGCAGCCTTGGTCCTACTTGCAGTAACGCCATCCGTAAAGTAGACACCATCATTATCATTGTCACCATTGTCTTTGTCATCATCATTAGCCACATTTTATAAATGAAGAGCAAGAGACACAGAGGGCTTCAGTAACTTGCCCAAAGTCACAGAGTTAATAAGTGACAGAGCCAGGATTTGAACTGGCCCTTTGACTCCAAGTTCAATCAGTGACTCTTAATTATTACATTCTGCTGTTTTCTACCATGTTGGGCTGCCAACGTGTGAGTTTGGGGTGTTGGAATGGAAGAACTAATGGATTAGACGTCTTCAGGAAGAGCAAGAATGATGCTTTTGAACTATGGTGCTGGAGAAGACTCTTGAGAGTCTGCTGGAGAAGACTCTTGAGAGTCCCTTGGAGAGCAAGGAGACCAAACCGGTCCATCCTAAAGGAAATCAACCTTGAATATACATTGGTGCTGAAGCTGAAGCTCCAATACTTGGCCACCAGATGTGAAGAGCTGACTCATTGGAAAAGACCTTCAACCTGGGAAATATTGAGGGCAGGAGGAGAAGGGGACAACAGAGGATGAGATGGTTGATAGCATCTTTGATTCAATGGACATGAGTTTGAACAAACTCTGGGAGTTGGTGATGGACAGGAAAGCTTGTTGTGCTGTAGTCCATGGGATTGCAAAGAATCAGACATGACTTAGTGACTAAACAATAGCAAATAACGATAAGATGTCTCAGGGGCAGTGTTAACCAAAGCCAACAGACATAAATCAATATGGTGCCCCTTTCAGATCCAAAGAGTCTGTGACGAATCGATACTGCTGTGGTTCTCTGACTCCCACCCTTCCCCCAGCCTGCCCACAGATGTAGCAAAGATCTGACCCTGCCACATACTTTATGTGCGATTTAGGGCAAATTTCTTAATCTCACCAAGCCTCGATGTCTTCATATGTAAAATGTGGAAAAGAATTGTATCTTCCTCATAGTTTGCTCAAGAATGGAAAGAAGTGTGGTCTAAGAATTTGCCTAATATGGTGCCACGAACATTGTGAGCGCTCAAGAAATGGTGAAAGAAGTCTAATGTATTTTGATAAATATGGTGAACTGTAGAGTGTAGACACCTTACCTTTGTCTGCTCTGCTTGTGGCCCAGAGGGCTGAGCCCTGCAAACTACATTTCCCAGGCTCACTTGCCAATAACTTCCAGCTGGGTTCAGCCAACAGGAGGCACTGGTGGGGGATGGAGGGAGGGAAGGAGGAGGAAGCTATGCTGTTTGTCTCTCTGCTTCCAGCAGCATCTTTGCACAGGCAAAGTGCCCTCTCTGGTCTCAGCCCCAGCGAGGCAGTCCCTACCAGGGTGCCAGCTCCAGGGGGCAGCACCAACCCCTGGGCCCTGGTAATAGCCTCTCCTTTTTATGCCTCAGCCCCAGGAAGGAATGCTTCCTCCTATTGCTGACCTCCAGGAGGCCTCAAAGTCCCCTGTGAGTAGAGTTCACTAGAATTAAGAAATAAAAATACAGCAAGCCCAGTTAAAAATGTGCATTTCAGATAAACAATACATCATTTTGTTTTTGTTTTTTAGTATAAGTAAGTTTTCCTTAATATCACATGAAACATACTTACACGGAAAAAAAAATCTTGTTTACCTAAAATTTAAATGTAACTGGCTGCCATGTATTTTATCTGGCAACCTTGCATGTAAGGCCTCTCAAATCTCCCTACACTGCTGTTCCTAGCAGTATGCATTAAATATCCTTTATTAAACTTCCTGGTAAGGGCTCTTTCATTGCTGGATCCTGCTTGATTGGAATGTTGAGTCCGGCATGATGCAGGGACACATTTCTGGAATTCTGAAGTTGCTGCCTTACCCCAGCCTTTTATTCCTCTTCCAGCTCCCCAGGAGTTCAAAGAAGAAGACAGAATTCAAAACTAACATTAATTCAGCATCTCTAGATGCCAAGCACTCAGAAACTTGGCAGAGATAAAACACTTTGCTATCTTAATTGCTGGCATCAGAACACATCCCAGAGAGAAGTTTTGTTGAGGAAAACACCTTAACAAACCACTTGGGGTGGAATCAGAGACCCTGAGGGCAGAGGCTAAGACAGTAAAAGGCCTGGCTAATGGAATGCTTGGGCTTCCCAGTTGCCTCACTGGTAAAGAACTGCTGTGCAGGAGATGTAAGAGACACGAGTTTGATCCCTGGGTTGGAGAGATCGTCTGGAGTAGGAAATGGCAACCCACTGCAGTATTCTTGCCTGGGAAATCCCATGGACAGAGGATCCTGGTGGGCTACAGTCCATGGGGTTGCAAAGAGTCAGAAATAACTGAGCACGCACACAACAGGATGCTTAAGAAAAGCCTTAAGCATCTGGGAGATCTGGGAAGGGAAATTCCAGCTGCTCTGTTAGAAGCGCAAATCACCCCCAAACCTGAAGAAGGAAAACCACAGTTTTATTATGCTCATGAATTCTGTGGGTCAGAAAGTGGGCTGGAGCACAGCAAAGTGGCTCAGCTGGGAAGACTTGGCCGGATGGGCTGCCTCAATGTCAGGTAGCTGAGAACATCAAGAGGCACCTCTGTTCCCCAACTGGGGATCACTGCAGCCTCAGCTGGGGCTGGCGACCAGAGCCAGCATCACAGCGTCTCCATGTGGTCTGGGCTTCTTAACACTATGGTGGCCCCAGGGGATCTGGATCTCTTACACATCGGCTCAGGTTGCCAAAAGCAGGTGTCCAAGGGGACAAGGCAGCAGCTGCATCGTCTATAAGGTCCTGGACTCAGAAGCCATGAACATGACTTCCCTGTTGTATCAGGAAGAAGCAGTAACAGACAGACCTGCTTAGAGTCAAGAGGGCGTGGAGAGAGACCCCGCCTCTCGACCAGAGGATGGCCAGTCACATAGTTGAAAAGAGTGCAAAATGGGAGATGGTGTTGCCATCATTTGGGGATAAAAGCACATCTGCCCCAAGGAGAGAGAAGAGAGGAAAAAGAGGAAAAAGAGAAACAGGAAAGGGCCAGGCAGTGAGAATAGCGTGTAGAGAGATGCGGCAGGGAGAGTAAGTACATGGGCGGAGCCGCAAGGGGGCCCCGGAGGTAACAATGGGTCGTTGACTGCATTTGGATGCTGCATACATGGTACTGGGATGAATGTGGTCCTCTGCCCCCTCTAACTTTAGTCAAGTATCCTGTACCCACAAACACCCTGGGCTGGGGTGTGTGTGTGTATACACACACGTGTGTGTATGTGCACAGAAAGAGATGGGGTTCCATGCTTAACTTGTCAAGCTGAATACGATGAAATGAAGACACTCAGACTTAAACAGCCCAGTGGAAAGGGGAGCAAAACTCCAGAGCTCTGAACCCTTGAGCTCAAGTCCATGGCAATTTGCAAAAACTTGGGGTGGGAATTAGATTGCCATAGAGCATTTAGAAAGGGGAGTCAGGGCAACCTGACAGCTCATAATATCTGACAACTCAACAAAAATACAACTCATGTATTTATTTATCCAAAAAAAGCTTAGTTTGTGCACCTACCTTGTGTCAGAGACACTGTGCTCAGAGCTGAGACAACAGGAACCAACACAGCCAGTGACCTTGTGCTCCTGGAGCTGACGTTTTAGTGAGATGGGCAATAAACAAGGCAGCAGATACAAAAATGTCAGGGTTGACCAGCAACCCCAAATCTCAGCCGCTTAGGACAATGGGACTTTCTTACTCATGGAGAAATCCGGCATGGGTGTTTATCAGGGCTCCTCCGATTAGAAGGTGAAGTCTTCACTAGCATGTGACCCCTTTCCCCATCTGCCAGGACCTCCTCGTCCTCACTGGATGCTCTGTACTTGGCCTTACAGCCGGGGACAGAGAGAGCAGCGAGGACCAGGCAGGAGGTTTGCATAACTGAGTGATGTAACCGAAGGCATCACTCCCACACACGTGCCACCGGTGGCAAGGACAGTCACGTGACCACGCCTCACTGCAAGGAAGGCGGGAGGTGCGGTCCAGCTCGGTGCCCGGGAGGAGGAGGAACGTGACACGTGTGATGAAGGAAAGAAGCATGGTGCTCAGATGGAGAGGAAGTGCGGGAACGACTCAGACTGATCGGCCCTGAGCGGTGGGCTCTGGGCTCAGTGCCAAAGGCGAGAGACCGTGGCTGACTTAGCTGGGGAAGAGTGTGCTGGAGAGATAGGGAAGATGGGCAAATCCCAGAAGTGCATTTGATGTATTTAAGGAACTGGAAGTGGGCCGGTGGGGATGATTTGGGGCAAGAGGAGAGAGGTGGGCAGGGTGCTTAGATTAAGCACTCTTAATCTAAGTGCTTCTGGAGTGTGTCAGGCAGAGAGTGCCAGAATCCAAGCTGTTCTTCAGAGATCTTATCCTCTTTCCCAAGTTCAAGGAGACCTTTATGGGTGTCTGAGTGATCTGAATTGCAGTTCACCATTTCCAGTCTTCACAACAGCTTTAGGGAGGGGATGGCATTGATGCTTTGGTAACAGACAGTCAGAGGCAGGAGTAATTTGTCCAGTTATTCTTGATCTTGGCATGGCCAAGTCTAGTTCCAGAGTCAAGGCTGAGAGAGGGGCCCTGGCTAAAAATAGAAGCCAGAGCTGTATCAGCATCCAAGGCTGAGGATGTGCCCAGAGGCGGTGATGCCCGGCAGCGTGAGTGTCACCCCCCAGAGCAAGCTGCACCTTGTCACCCTGAGGGAGGGCTCCTCCCGGCCCTGGCACACAACCCCTTCAGCAAGGAAGTTCTGGGATGCCTCTGCGTGTGGGTCAGTGGGAAGCTTGACGTCCTTAGGACAATGTGATTATTGCAAAGAGAGTGCAAACCCACTGTTGATATTTGTTGTTGTTGTTTTGAGTCAAGTCTGACTCTTTGCAATCCCAAGGACTGTAGGCTCCTCTGTTCGTATGATTTCCCAGGCAGCAATACTGGAGTGGGTTGCCATTTCCTTCTCCAGGGAATCTTCCAGACCCGGGGATCGAACTCATGTTTCCTACATTGACAGGCAGGTTCTTTACCCCTGAGCCACTAGCAAAGCCCACTGTTCACCCCCCAGTAACAGCCCCCTCCCCAGTGAGGTCCACATGCTGGCAACCGGAATCTGAAAACATGTTACCTTACATGAGAGAGACTTTGCAAATGTGATTAAGTTAAGGGCCTTGAGATGGAAAGATCATCCTGCATCATCCGGCCAGCTTCATGTGGTCACAAGGGTCCCAAGAAGAAAGAGGCAGGAGGGTTGGAGTCCGAGATGGAGATGTGGGCGGCAGGGTGATGCGGGCCCTGATTCAAGGAACGGTGGGCAGCCTCAAGCTAATGATTCTCGCCTCGAGCCTCCAGAAGAAACACAGTCCCATTTTGAACATCTGACCCCCAGAACTGTAATATAACCAGGTCCTGTTGCTTTAAGCCCCTGTTAATTCGATTGCCTTGTGCTCAGTCATGTCTGACTCTTTGTGACCCCATGGACTATAGCCTGGCAGGCTTCTCTGTTCTTGGAATTCTCCAGCCAAGAATACTGGAGTGGGTTGCCATTTCCTCCTCCAGGGGATCTTCCCAACCCAGAGATCGAACCCACATCTCTTGTATCTCCTGCATTGGCAAGCAGGGTCTTTACCATGGCACCACCTGGGAAGATTAAGCTCCTAAGTGTGTGGCAATTTTTCACAGCAGACACAGGAAACTCATACACCATCAGCTAAGACAGAGCCCTGGGAACTTCGGAAGATTCCAGAATTTCTTTTCCATTTTTGCTGTTTGCTTTTCTTGACGGTCATTTTTCTTCCCACTTTTCTGTTTCTCTGCAAGTATTATTCATGAAAACTTTGAAGACCTGTGAGTTCACCAGTGAATGTGGGTTTCCCTGGTGGCTCAGGTGGTAAAGAATCTGCCTGCAAATGCAGAAGACCTGAGTTCGATCCCTGAATCAGGAAGAGTCCCTGGAGAAGGGCATGGCAACCCACTCCAGTATTCTTGCCTGGAGAATTCCATGGACAGAGGAGTCTGGAGGGCTATAGTCCACGGGGTCGCAAAGAGTCAGACATGACTGAGCAACTCAGCACAGCAGGGTGAATGTTTGTGAGTGTCTTTAACTTGGAGCCGGTGTAAGGGCCAGGTCAGAGATGGCAGTTGAGGCCCCAGGACCAGCAGGAGGAGAGATAGCCAGTGAGGCTGAGCAGCTGGCAGGCCTGGAAAGCAGGGCTTGGTTAATCAGTAAGGCTCTTGTTTGTCTGCCTTTGCCTTTTGATGACTTAGCACCCTTGGCCGATGTATGAGGGTTGGCAATATCAGCATTTAATAAAATTTAATGAGTAACCCAGGTCCTGAGGCTTCCATATCTGTCTTTTTTAAACACAGTTCACTGGGCCCAATCTCCCCGGGGACTTTGTTCATTATTCAGTGGCTAAGCTGTGTCTGGGCTGGGGGCAAATCCGACGTGGTTGAGAACATGTGGCCTCCTGTGGGGTTGAGCTCCTGAGACCTGAGCTGATCTCAGGTTCTGGGTCCAACTTTTTTTACCTGCCTCTGCAAGGGACGTGCCTTTGTCCATTCAGCTAATGCTTGCTGTTACTGTTCAGTCACTAAGTCATATCTGACTCTTTGTGACCCCATGGACTGCAGCATGCCAGGCTTCCCTGTCCATCACCAACTCCTGGAGTTCACTCAAACTCATATCCATCAAGTCAGTGATGCCATCCAACCATCTCATACTCTGTCTCCCCTTTCTCCTCTTGCCTTCAATCTTTCCCAGCATCAGGGTCTTTTCCGGTGAGTCAGCTCTTTACATCAGATGGCCAAAGTATTGGAGTTCAGCTTCAGCAACAGTCCTTCCAATGAATATTCAGGGTTGACTTCCTTTAGGACTGACCGGTCATTAACCATGAACTCTACTGCCTGTGCTGAGGAGTATGTGACAGGGTGGAAGGAAAACAGATGAGGGTATTTGGGGCACCGAGTAAGCACCTCAATCCCCGGATATCACTCAAGGTGGCTTAACTTTGCCGTCAGGTGCTCTCAGAGACTCATGGCTTCTCGGAGAGGCATGTCCCACTGTGGGGGCATCGTTCAGGCAGACGAGGCACCGGCAGACAAGTGCCCACCCCAGGGTGCTGGGCTTGGGTTCTGTGCATCAGGCACCGGGCGGCCTGAGGCAAGAGCCGGGTTTGAGCATCCCGGTGGTGAGTCCTCAAGCACGTGACTCAGTCTCTCACAGCCTCAGTTTCCTGGGGTGTAAAATGAGGACAGTGAGTCACGCCAACATGAGGAAGACTCAGGGAGGTGATGGACAGAACGCTGTGCCCTGGGTGGCTGGCACATAGTACATAGTAGGTGCTTAGCAGAGGTGGGGTCTCTTCTCTCCTGTCAGCTCCACAGACCTCACTCCACACCCTCAGAGAGGCTTTCCGTTTCCCAAAATGGAAAGCCTCATTCTGTATGGCAGGGAGCTCCCCATGACTAGAAGCTTCCAGAAGAGGTTGGACTTCCACACATGAAATATGAAGAAAAGACTGAGGGAATTCCCTGGAGGTCCAATGGTTAGGACTTGGTGCTTTCATTGCCGTGGCCCCAAGTTCAAGCCCTGGTCAGGAAACTAAGATCTTGCAAGCTATGCAGCGTGGCCAAAAAAAAAAAAAAGAATTGCTGTTTCATTTAATTCTTAAATATATTTTCCTCTGAGAGGCCACCTGTTGAAAAAGACTTTCTCCTTGCTACTCTGCATCTCGACGTTTAACCCAATGTTCGATCATTTTGTTTTTTGTTGAAGATATTTGTTCATTCATTCAACATGTGTTATTAGGTAACTTCCTGTTTGCCAGGACTGAAGGTCACATGGTAAGAAAAAGTTTCCTAAAAATAAAAATTGTCCTTGCTGTCACAAAGCCTACAGGTGGGACAGAAAGACATTAAATCACTGTAAAAATTGTTCTTGGTTTTCCCCATCAAACTGTGAGCCCATGAAGATCAGGATTCAGTGGGTCCTCCCAGGACAGACGGAGTGCAGAAGCTCATGAGATCCTAAAAGCCGGTTGTTAAAGATGCAGGAATCTTGCCAACCAGTTAAGCCATCAATAGCTTGAAGCGGATGATGGTGGGCGTGTTTACAGAACAGCATCTGGCAAAGGCCACATATCAGGGCCTTTCTCTTCTTTTGTGAAGTGTGGTTTACCAGCACAGCCCCTTGCCCTCTGTACCAGGGGACCCAGACACAGTGAGAACTCATGAAGTACTTACTCTAACTGAGGAACACTCACAATCCGTTTCTTTGAAAGAGGCATGGTCTTGTGTCCATTTTTCAGATGAGGAAACTGAGCTTGAAGAGGTCAGTAATTTGCTCAAGGTCATACAACCTGTGAGTGGTGAAGCTGGACTTCGGACTCAGGTCTCTGGCTCCTGTTCTGCAAGGTCAGGTCTTCTGGGAAAAGAGGACCGTCTACACCGAAGGAAGGAGGAGGGGGAGGGCCTGGGGCTCAGACACCCGGGGCTGCCTGGGGAGGGAGTCTAAGATGCCCCATTGTGAAGTCAGAGTTGGGTTTCTGAAAGTGGAGGCAGACACTGCTTTTGCCTGCTGTTGATCAGTTTTGTTTCCAAAAATATAAATGTCCACCTAAGGTGCCTGGAGTCCTTCCCAGGCAGGCACATGTGAAGCGGACGGAGGTGAGGTCAGCTGATAAACCCTGGGGCTGGTTGCTTAAACATGCGTTTGCCAGTGGAGCTCACAGACAGACCTGCCTCTTTGTATAAGAAGAGGTGGCTCCTGAGGGCTCTGTGTCCCTGGGTGAGCCCAGATCTCACAGTCTCTGTGAACTTGAGGGCTCCATGGAGGCTCGCCTGCTGTGGACTGAGCATCTTGGTAACACGTGTGATTATTAGCACTGACCACAAAGTCAGCACTTGGTAAACATGATGAATGAAGAAGACAGTGTATCTCTGATGTGGATTAAAGAACTAACACCTGTGTTTATTCTGATTTAAAAGTAACTGAAACTTAATATGTCAATTTGAAAAAGACAAATAATTATAAGAAAGAAAGTAAAAGCTATACCTATTAGTTACAGAGATAACCACACTCAGCATTCTGGGATATCCTTTTAAAAAATGTGTGCGTGTGTGTGCCCCTACCCTGATTGAATCACACAATATCTATTAAGTTTATATTTTCTCATTATCACATAATCCTTCATCAGAAAAAGTTTCTCACGCTATTAAAGTCCTATAAAATTTTCATTGTATTGTCTACCTAGCTTACTATCATTCAGAATTACCAAAATATAACTGATCCCCTAAACTGACTTTGGCATTGTTCCTTTTTAATTCTTATACCTAACCTGGCAATGATAATGGTTCTACATAAATTGCAATTCAGGTGTCTGTTTTGTCTTCTTTCCCTTTTGAATGAGTCCCTAGAAGTGAAATTAGTGGACCAGAGAGAATGAAGTTTTCAAAATAATTGTTGTTATTGTTTAGTCGCTAAGTTGTGTCCAACTCTGTGTGACCCCATGGACTGTAGCTCTGTAGACTCCTCTCTGTCCACGGGATTCTCCAGGCAAGAATACTGGAGTGGGTAGCCATTCTCTTCTCCAGGGGATCTTCCCAACCCAAGGATCCAACCTGAGTCTCCTGCTTATCAGGTGGATTTTTATTGCTGAGAAACCTGGGAAGTCCTTTCAAAACAATATTATAAGCCTAAACTGATTTCTGGGCTCCCCTCATAGCTCAGTCGGTTAAGAATCTGCCTGCAGTGCAGGAGACCTGGGTTTGATTCCTAGCAAATCTGTTTCAGGACCTGTGAAAGAGTGAGTATTGGCATTTTTAAAGTCACGAGTGTGACAGGTAACCAACGTATGTTTCTTTGATTGCCAGTGAAGGGAGCTGAGTTTTCTGTCTACCCACTGTCCACGTTTCCTCTTGCCCTGCTCTGCGCCAGCGGGTTTGTGGGTGCAGACCTCTAGCGGGCCTCAGGAGAGGGTCCTGACGACCCAGGGGCTTGGGTGCAGCGGCCTCAGCCCCTGTGCTGCCCGCCCCCACGCAGGCCGGCCAGAGCAGCGGAGCCAGACTCTGCCTGGCACAGTGGGCAGCGTGGATTCCAGGAGAAGACTGGCACAGCGTGACGATTTCTGGGAAAAGCCACAGCCCACCTGGCCGGAGCCTGAGGCTGACTTGGCACCCGAAGACCTCAGCATCTCGGTGGGAGGCCAGGACTGGGGGCCCCAGGGCAGAGGCAGGGGTGCAGCCTGGCCGAGCTCCCCAAGCTGCCTCCTGGCTCGCTTGGCTCCCAGCAAGGGCCATCTACCTCTCCGGCTGTTTTCCTTCGTGCCGCCGGCTTCCTCCTCACGGAAGAAGGTAAAGAGAAGGTGAAAAGTGAGAAGGAAAGAGAGATTCCAGCCTCTGAGGTCTGGATGAGGAAGGAACTGAGATTCTTTGAGATTTTCCCTTAGAGTCCACACTAACACAGTCAGCTGCGGTGTCTGGGGGGTCACAGCAGTGAAGATGTCCAGCATCTTTTAATTCAGGGGAGCAGCTAAGAGCTGGGGCTCTGGAGCCAGACTGCCTGGGTTCCAATCCCTTTCTGCCACTTAGTATCCATGTGACAGTCACGTCACTTGTCAGCCTCCTGGGGCTAGAAGATAACAGACACGCCAAGCCAAGCATCGGGGAAGATGCAGGGAGCCTTCCCTGCGTATTAGCCGCTCCTTTTCTGATGCTTTCTTATTCCTGCTGTAATAAGAAGTCGGTGCCTTAAAATGACACAAGCTTAGGATCTTGCAGTCTCTGTGAACTTGGGGCTCCATGGAGGCTCACCCGTTGTGGACTGAGCATCTTGGTAATACCTGGGATTATTAGTGTGTGAAAGTCAAGTCGCTCAGTCGTGTCCGACTCTTCGCGACCCCAAGAACTGTAGCCTACCAGGATCCTCCGTCCATGGGATTTTCCAGGCTAGAATACTGGGGTGGGTTGCCATTTCCTTCTCCAGGGGATCTTCCCAGCCCAGGGATTGAACCCGGGTCTCCTGCATTGTAGGCAGACGCTTTACTGTCTGAGCCACCGGGGAAGTCCATCAGGGATTATTAGTACTGACCACAAAACCAGCACTTGGTGAACACGGTGAATGAAGAAGACAGTGTATCCCTAAGTGAGACTCCATGACCTAAAATCAAGGTGTCAGCAGGGCTATGTTCTTCTGGAGGCTCCTGGGGGAGAATTTTGTTTATGTTTCTTTTCCAACTTCTGGAGTCAAGCTGCATTCCTCGGCTCATTGCCTCTTCCTTCTTTGTAAAAAAATTGAATTTTTATTTTATATTGAAGTATAGTTGATTAACTATGTTGTATTGATTTCAGATATATAACTAAGTGATTCAGTTATCCATATACATATAATCCTTTTTTTTTTTTTTTTCAGATTCTTTCCCCATATTTGTTGCTGTGTTTCAGCCTCTAAGTTATGGTCAAACCTTTGTGACTGTGGACTACAGCATGCCAGTCTCCCCGTCGTCCACTATCTCCCAGAGTCTGCCCGAACTCATGTCCATGAGTTGGTGATGCTATCTAATCATCTTATTTTCTGAGAAGATTCTCCTCCTGCTCTCAATCTTTCTCAGCATCAGGGTCTTTTTCAAGGAGTTGGCTCTTTGCATCAGGTGGCCAAAGTATTGGAGCTTCAGGTTCAGTGTTAGTCCTTCCAATGAACATTCAGGACTGATTTCCTTTAGGATTGACTGGTTTGATCTCCTTGCTGCCCAAGGGACTCTCAAGAGTCTTCTTCAGCACCACAATCTGAAAGCATCAACTCTTTAGCACTCAGTCTTCTTCATGGTCCAACTCTCATATATGTACATGACTACTGGAAAAACCTACCATATAGTCATTATAGGATATTGAGTAGAGTTCCTTGTGCTTACAATAGGACCTTATTGATTATCTGTTTTATTTGATACACACTAGTGTGTATATATTAATCCCAAACTTCCAATTTATCCCTTCCCCCACTTCCTCCCTCCATTTTTCAAAGTCAGCAGTCACTTCACTATGACAGCTGCTTCTATCAGTTCAGTTCAGTTCATTTCAGTCACTCAGTCATGTCCAACTCTTTGCGACCCCATGGACTGCAGCACTCCAGGCCTCCCTGTCCATCACCAACTCCTGGAGTCCACCCAAACTCATGTCCATTGAATCGGTGATGCCATCCAACCATTTCATCCTCTTTTGTCCCCTTCTCCTCATGCCCTCAGTCTTTCCCAGCATCAGGGTCTTTTCAAATGAGTAAGCTCTTCACACCAGGTGGTCAAAATATTGCAGTTTCAGCTTCAACATCAGTCCTTCCAATGAACACCCAGGACTGATCTCCCTTAGGATGGACTGGTTGGCTCTCCTTGCAGTCCAAGGGACTCTCAAGTGTCTTCTCCAACACTACAGTTCAAAAGCATCAATTCTTCGGCACTCAGCTTTCTTCACAGTCCAACTCTCACATCCGTACATGACAACTGGGAAAACCATAGCCTTGACTAGACGGACCTTTGTTGGGGAAGTAATGTCTCTGCTTCTATCATCACATCTCCTTCTCTGACTCTTCCTTCTCCGAAGATGCCTTGTGGTTACTTCGGTGCCACCTGAATAGCCCAGGGCGGGGGGTAAATTAGAAGTTTGGAATTAATGCATGCACACTGCTGCTGCTGCTGCTGCTAAGTCACGTCAGTCGCGTCCAACCCTGTGTGACCCCATAGACGGCAGCCCACCAGGCTCCCCCGTCCCTGGGATTCTCCAGGCAAGAGTACTGGAGTGGGGTGCCATTGCCTTCTCTGGTATATACACTACAGTATATAAAATAAAATAGATAATCTCTCTGTCTAAAAATCCTTCACTTTATCACAATTGCAAAGTTCCCTTTGCCATGTATAGTGAAATATTTACAAGTTCCAGGGATAAGGACCCAAACATCTTTAGGGGCCATTAGTCTGTCTATCACAGAGTTATATTTTCACACATATTTATTGAATATCTATTCTTTGCCTAGTATAGTATCTTATTCTAAACTGAACAAGATTTAGACCTGTCTTCTCAAGAAATTCACAGCCTAGTACAAATAACACACAAGTAAACAAATCAGCAAATTAGAGAGTTTCGGATGTAAAGGTATAATTCTATACAGGGAGTGGTGGGACAAACTAGGTGAAAAAGAATCCTGCGAAATTCCAGGAAGAGGAAGCAGGAAAAGCCAAAGCAGAAAGGTGTCAGTTAGAGGCCGTGTCAGCGGCTGACTTTCATCCACACTTAGACCAGGTGGCTACTTACAAGTAATACATGCTGTTTGAATCAGGGGCTGACACGACCGTGAGACACGAGCCTAGAGAGGCAAGAAGAAACCGGATCATAGAGGGCATGACACGTCACAGTGAGGAGCACGGACTTTATTAAGTAGCCAGTGGAAAGGAAGAGGAAGACTGAGGCACTGTGTGGCATGGGTGGGTTTCTAGTTTACATCAATAATGTGTAATGTGGGTTATAGAGGGCGATATGGCATGGCGGTGGTGGGTTAGTCACTAAGTCCTGTCCGACTCTTGCGACCCTGTGGACTGTAGCCTGCCAGACTCCTCTGTCCTTGGGATTTTCCAGGCAAGAATATTGGAGTGGGTTGCCATTTCCTTCTCCAAGGAATCTTCCCAGCCCAGGAATTGAACCCAGATTTGCTGCATTGCAGGCAGACTCTTTACCATCTGAGCCACCAGGGAAGCTTGATCTGGCATGAAGGGAAACCAGCTCATCCATTGCCATCCTTCTGTCCAGCCATATAGTCACTGTCTTCCATTCTTTAATCCACCTACCCCTTCTTTAATTCATTCATTCATACATACATACATACCTATATACAAGCAACTTATCTATCCACTCTTAAATTTTCATCCATACATACAACTATTCATCCATCCATCTAGCCATTGAATTATCTATCCATTCTTTTATTCTTCACCCATTCATCAACCTACCCAGCCATTCATCTATCAACCCACCCATCCATCCTCCCAACCATCCATCAGTTTGTCTACTAATCTATTTAATAAACATTTAGTTACTATTTATTTCCCTGCTTGGCACTGCAGTCAGAATGCAGAGGCACAGAAGACATAATCTATGTCTCAAGTAGCTCAGTTTCTAGAAGAACTGGTAGATGAATAAAACCTAATTACAATTAAGTGTGATAAATATCAAGATAACAAAAGCACTCAGGAGTTGGGGAAGGAGATGTGGCCAAAGAAGCCACTTTTGAAGGACACCTAAAACAACCAGAGTGTAAGATTAGGGAAAGCTTCCTGGAAGAGGTTAACACCTAAGTTGAGGATTTAAAGCTGAGTAGGAGTCAATGAGGGAGAAGGCAATGGCGACCCACTCCAGTACTGTTGCCTGGAAAATCCCATGGATGGAGGAGCCTGGTGGGCTGCAGTCCATGGGGTCACTAAGAGTCAGCCACAACTGGGCGACTTCACTTTCCCTTTTCACTTTCATGCATTAGAGAAGGAAATGGCAACCCACTCCAGTGTTCTTACCTGGAGAATCCCAGGAACGGGGGAACCTGATGGGCTGCCGTCTATGGGGTCACACAGAGTCGGACATGACTGAAGTGACTTAGCAGCAGCAGCAGCAGCAGGAGTCAATGAAGCAAAACAGAAGAAGGGGAGGAAAAGTGTTTCAGGTGAAGAAGACATTAAAAGCATGAGCAAGCACGGTAGGTTCTGAGATTCCTTAAGGGATTCGTAACATGATCCCAAACTAAGCAAGTAGCAGGAATTATGGTCCCAGGGCCCAGTAGAAAGCCAGCTCTGTGGGAGCAGGGACTTTACCTTGTTCTGACACAGTAAGTGCTCAGCTAATATCTGTTGGATGAACAAATGACAAAAAGGGGGTCTGTGCCCTTACGTATGTTTCTAACATTCCTCCTTTTCCACTGCATGGTTCTTATATGATTAGTGATGTTTTCAATATTAAATTTGATATGACTTGCATTCTATTTCAGAACTCTAATTCTTGCATCTGGTTTGAATCACTTGGGCGTTTAAATGAACTTGATGTTCATCATCAGTCTGTTTATGGAGCTCCTCCCTGTCAGTGTCCTGTGTTTATCACGTGGGGGACAGGAATTTATACTAATTAGTTTTTCTCCTATTTTCTTCTTTTTCCCTCCCAAGAAGAGCTCATGCATACTCTAGTTTCTAGTTTCTTGCTTCACTGCAAATATCTGTCTGTAGCCTTTATACTCAGAAGTCAGAGTGGCTGGATTTTACGTATTTGAACTCCACTTCCTTCCTTCAAAATCTCATTGCCATTGTTTCTGGCAGTTGAAACTGCTGGAGAAAAATCAGCATACCTTTTTCTACCCGAATAGAAAAAACTCATACCTTTCCTACCCCAATGTCTTTGAGGTCCTTTCCTTAGAATTAAAGTTCAGTAACTATATCTTGACATCAATTATTTTCTGGCATTTTTTTCTGAGACTTTACCCATTGAATCTGCATATTTATTTTAAGCAAGTTTCACTCTAGTATATATGTGAATAATTTTCTCTCATTTTTCTGTTTTCTTTCTCAGAAACCCTAATTATGAATAAGTTAGATATTTTCCATTTGTTTTCCTTGTTTATCTGTCTCCTCTATTTTTACCTTATTTTTCACACTCCTGGAACAAGGAAAAGATAGGATCAGAAAAGAAAGAAAGGAGAGCTGATTACATATGACTTTGTAAAAGTTTTAGCTTCTCTGTGTAGCTCAGATGATAAGGAAGCCACCTGCAATGCAGGAGACCCCAGTTCAATCCTTGGGGTGGGAAGATCTCCTAGAGGAGGGCATGGCAACCCACTCCAGTGTACTTGTCTGGAGAACCCATGGACAGAGGAGCCTGGCAGGCTACAGTCATGGGGTCGTGAAGAGTCGGACACGGCTGAGAGATGAAACACAAGCATGTGCATGAGAGACGGTAAGTCATTAGGTCAAGAAGTATTTTTTTGTATTTATTTTGTATTTTGTATTTGTTTGTATTATTGTTGTTGTTGCCTTGGATGTTGTTGTTAGCAAGATGGATGCTGAGCTATGGATCACTCCAAGCTGATTGTTGATCATCAGTGGGTGAAATGTGACCCTTCTCTGGGCCAACAGGAATCTACCCAATGGTATGATTTCTGTGAACATATTGTGACACATACTGCTCCACCCACAAGACCCAGGTTGAGCTGCTCCCTTGGGTCACCCTCCTGCTCCCAGGCCCCAAATAAGCTGCAGAACTCTATCCAAGGTACAGGGGCACACTGCTGAAGTGTAGCCAGCAGAGGGACCAACCGAGCACCTGATGGGTGCTAGCACTCTGCATGGTCCCTCCACCCATGATCACATTGAGTGATCCCAGCAAACTCCTTGAGGGTTCCCACCATCATCATCTGGCTTTAAGGAGGGGGCACTGCATGAGGGCAGAGGACAGCAGCTGAGAGCCCCTCCTGCAGAGAGAGAAAAGCCTGAGCAATCAGGGAAATGACTGCAGAAGGGGACAAGGACATACTAGCTGCCAGTTTTGAAAAGCCAGAAAAGGAAACACAGATAGGTCTTTATGCAAATATGAGGGCAGAGGGTAAGTGCTTGTGTGCCAAGGCGCTCCAGTCATGTCCAACTCTTTGCTACCCCATGGACTGTCATCCGCAAGGCTCCTCTGTCCATGGGATTCTCCAGGCAAGAATACTGGAGGAGGTTGCCATGCCCTTCTCCAGTGGATCTTCCCAACCCAGGGGTAGAACCCACATCTCTTATGTCTCCTGCATTGGCAGGCGGGTTCTTCACCACTAGCCCCACCTGGAGGGCAGGGCATACCAGAGATCTGGGATTGGGGTGAGTGCCGGGGACAAGACCTTGACCTTTCATGTGTCCCTGGGGTAAGATCCATGAGAAGAAAAGAATGATCAAAATGCCAGGAGAGTTAACAGGAGATGCCAAGTTTTAGGTTGAGTTTCCTAAGAATCAGACTCTATCACAGGGATTTGCACATCGGTAGTTTTTTGGGGAAATGCTCTCAGGAACCACTAGGGGTGGGAGAGTGAAGCAGGGGAGGGAGGGACAACAGTGCCCTCGCATCCGTGAGCAGGTCTTGGCTGTGGACCCCTGAGGCTCGCTCCTAGGGGGTTCTCTGGGAGACGGCAGAGAGCCTGACTCCTCACTGAGTCATCCAGGGGGAGAGAGCTGGGTGAGTGCGTCCCAGTGGACTACATAGGATCTTGCCCTGACCCCAGGCCAACTGGTCCATTTCTGATCACCTTGGGGGCGCTGCAGGAAGAGAAACCCTGGTCTGATGGGCTCGGGGGCCCTCCCTCTCCGTCCATTGAGGGTTTTCTGGAAGGAAGGTCCATTTTCAGCTCAACCAAAGGGAACCATAAAACCAGCTGCCACCTCTACCACGTCCCACCCATGCAATTGAAACCGGGTAAAACTGTTTCCTGCTTTTTCATATGGTTATAGAGATTTCTCTTCCCTTTTTTTTTTTTCTTCTTTTCTTTTTTTTTTTTTTTTAAATATGGAACGCTTCACGAATTTGCGTGTCATCCTTGCGCAGGGGCCATGCTAATCTTCTCTGTATCGTTCCAACTCTAGTATATGTGCTGCTGAAGCGACCACTTCTCTTCCCCTTTTATGATTCTGGAAATAATACTTTCACATTAAGGTTAAAAAAATACAAAATGTAGAAGAAAGAAATTACAGCTGAACTGCCATCATTCAGCGATAAACATTTTTGTTAACGTTTTTGTAATTTATCTTTCAGATTATTTTTATGACATGTATTTTTCGGTGGTTGAACTTACAGTTTTAGATATTTACAGTTGCCTATCCTCCCTTTCAACCTAACATATCCTGAGCTTTTATTTTGTGTTGAACAAATATTTGCAAACTTGCCTTTTATGGCTGCCTATCATTTCAACCTGTGGTTTATCTCTGTTTTGTCTGCTCCGTACATAAGAGCTGGGCATTAAGATTGCATCAGATGTTTGCATTATAACAAGCACTCTGTGACCAACAGGGGACCCAGTGCTAGCTTTTCATCTCAGATTGTTTCCTTAGGATTCTACCCCTCGTGTGAACTCTCAAGCTATGAGAAAACTGTGATACAGTGCCAGTGAACCTGAAAGAAGGCAGAGAGGGGAAGAAGCCAGAAATACATGGCAAAGTCTACCAGAAAACCACCCAAGAACAAGGGGATATTACATCAACCCATTTTATTCATTTTTTTAAATTAATATCATTAAGGACAGGGAAAACTGAGAGAAAGGAAAAAAATGTTTGTGCTTATTGACAATTACTTTCACATATTCTCTTATGAATAATGGAAAAGTAGGTTAGAGATGACTTCTAACTGCTGAAATCCATCATTTTGGTAATAGAACTCAATTTTTAAATGAAAGTATTTAATGAAGGAATTGAAAATGATGTTCCATCTAAATGGCAGCCAAAATAGAGTAGACTTGGTTAGACTAATAGCAAACAAAATAGACTTTACGTTAAAACTGTCATAAGAATCCAAGAACGATGTTACATAGTGGTAAATGGGTCAATTCCCCAGGAAGATACATCAACTATAAATATTTATGCACCAAACGAATGAGCTCCTAAATATATGAAGCAAACACTGACAGAATTGAAGGGAAGATGAGACAGCAACACAAAAATAATAGGAGACTTCAAAGAAGGCTCTATGGAAGGACTAACGTTTGAGTTGAGACTTGAAACATCTCCAAGCTAAAGCAGTGGAGTAGGAATTATATAATACAATACATATACCAAGCCCTGTTCCAAATTCTACCTGCAAAAAGTCATTAAATCATCCACTGTGCCTCAGAAGGAAGTATTTAATTTCCTCATCAGACCAATGAGGAAGCACCCAGAGAAGCTAAATCGCATGCCCAAGGCCACCCTGCAAGGAGGTGGAAGAACTGGGATTATGACTCCATTAGAACTCAGCCCATAACCACTGCTCTCAACCACCTGCCCGAGACCTGCATGGTGGGCAGAGGGGAGGAATGGAGGCCTAAACACCCCAGTGTGGGTGGGGAGGTAGATGTGTTCCATATGGCTGGAGGTAGGGGTGCAAAGAGGTTGATGGAGGGAAAAGGCAGGGCCAGAGCCGGGAGGCCTTGCCAACCATGCTGAAGAGCTGGGCCTTGGACTTCCCTGGTGGTACAATGGCTAAGACTCCGCACCACCAGTGCAGAGGGCTCGAGTTCGATCCCTGGTCAGGGAACTAGATCCCACATGGTGCAACTAAGACCCAGCACAGCAAATGAAGCAATAAGTAAAGCAAAAAAAAAAAAAATTTTAAGAGGCTTCCCTAGTAGAAGTCCACCTTCCCATGCAGAGGACTCAGGTTCGATCTGTGGTCTGGAAAGATCCCACATGCCATGGGGAAGCTAAGCCCATGTGCCACAACTACTGAGCCCATGCAGTCTAGAGTGTGTGTTCCACAACAAGAGAAGCCACTTCAGGGAGAAGCCTGCACACTGCAACTAGAAAGTAGCCCGACACAACTAGAGAAAGCCTGTGCATGGCCACAAAGACTCAGCACAGCCAGAAAGAAAGAAATAAAAGTTTTAAAAAAGAGAGAGAATTGGGTTTTAGGCTGGAGTCAGTGGGGAACCTTCCAGGTATAAAGAAGGGAGAGATCAGTGCTCAGCCTTACCTTCTGGATGGATCCCTCCTGCTTCAAAGGGAGACACTGGAGGCCAAGGGAGAAGGATGCAGGTAAAAAATTAAGGTCATGGGGAAAGAGAGGGAACTTGACTTCTAGAGATAGCCCCCCAAGTTCAAGAAACGGACACTCACCGAGCCCACTCTACAGGCCCAGTGCTGGGTGCTGCAGGGTACAGTCAACACTGCAAGGTCCATCTGCTGAAATATGCTCCTGTCCACCTTTGAGAGTCTTATTACCCCACTCCATGGCCGAAGAGAGCCAGACTGGGAGAGGTTTCGCAAAGGTCAAGCTTCAGGTCACATTGGAACTTGAACTCAAGAGACATCTTCTTTCCTCTGGATCCTCCTAAGTTTTCGGTGAATGGAAAGTGCTAGAGATGTAAAGGATTGCCACTGCCCAATTGAAGGCAGGAGGAGAAGGAGACGACAGAGGATGAAATGGTTGGATGGCATCACTGACTTGATGGACATGAGTTTGAGCAAGCTCCTAGAGTTGGTGATCGACAGGGAGGCCTGGAGTGCTGCAGTCCATGGGGTCACAAAGGGTCGGACATGACTGAGCAACTGAACTGAACTGAACTGGCTGAATTCAGGAGAGGAGGCCAGAGACAGGAAAGCTTGATTCTGTATATGTCTGCCGAGTACTCCTTGTGCACCAGGTCCGTGGTTTGTGCCAGGTGCTGGGGGCTGGAAGATGAAGGGAAATCTCCCTCTGACCTCTGGGAACTGGACACCTAATTAGAGCAATACAACATTCAACAGGTAACCAAAGACAAGAGTTGAGAGGCTCAGCTCCTTAGCACCAGAAATGCCTTCCTGGAAACAGGAGCTCGGAGCCTGAGGGAGGGGTCTTTGCACGGATTTTGTGTATCACTCACACACACCTGCAAGCACTGCTTTGCTCTCTTCAAATCTCAAAGTCACAACAGGGGTGGCCCCCATCACCCATGAGCTACCAGCACCCAGACAGCTGGAGTCAACCCTCCCAGCCTGCAGGGGGAATTTTTTCCATACCCAAATTGCCTAACTCATCTTTCTCTTGTGGTTTTTGGCCAACATTTTCTGAAGGGCAGCTCAAGTAACTTAAAAACTCTCCTTTGTTACATCCAGCATCGGATTCTTCCTTTCGGTCCTGGAGACAAATCACAACAAACCCTCACCTGCATGTGTCTTATCAGCTGTTATGAGTCACAGCTGTCAACCAGAATGTGAAATAAATAAATGGCCAAAGAAACATCATCCACAGGGGCAGACAACACGTTCAGCTTTTGTGTGGGGTGGAGCCCCGGAGAGCCGGGCTTGGTGCTGGGAGCCTGAGCCGTGCAGAATGTCAGAGAGCTCACAGAACCAGAGAGAAGGCTAGAGGCCCAGAATCAGGAAAGGGCAGAAACTGGGGGCACCAGGGTCTTGGCATCCTTGTCTCTTGAAGGTTGGTATTCATTTTCTATGGCTGCTGTAACCAAGTACCACAAGCTCAATTATCTCTTGTTTACACAGATTTATGGTTTTCCAGTGCTGCAGCTCGGAAGCCTAAGATCAAGGTGCCAGCAGGGTTGTGTTTCTTCTGGAGGCTCCAGAGGACAACCTGATCCTCGCCTTTTCCAGCTCCAAGGAGCCTCCCACATTCCTTGGCTCCTGGCCCCGAATCACATCCCCTTTTCTTTCTCCACCTCCGTGGTCATATCACCTTCTATCTCTGACTCTGATCCTCCTCCTCTTCTCTCTCTCTCTCTCTCTCTCTCTCTTAAAAACCCTTGGGATTATATGGTCCATTTCAAGACCCTAAGCTTAATCACATATAGTTTAGTTGCTTAGTCATGTCTGACTCTCTGCGACCCCATGGACTGCAGCACGCCAGGCCTCCCTGTCCAACACCAACTCCCGGAGCCTACTCAAACTCATGCCCATTGAGTCGGTGATGCCATCCAACCATCCCATCCTCTGTCATCACCTTCTTCTCCTGCCTTCAATCTTTCCCAGCATCAGGGCCTTTTCAAATGAATCAGTTCTTCGCATCAGGTGGCCAAGGTATTGGAGTTTCAGCTTCAGCATCAGTCCTTCCAATGAATATTCAGGACTGATCTCCTTTAGGATGGACTGGTTGGATTTTCTTGCAGCCCAAGGGACTCTCAAGAGTCTTCTCCAACACCACAGTTCAAAAGCATCAATCCTTCAATGCTCAGCTTTCTTTATAGTCCAACTCTCACATCCGTACATGACTATTGGAAAAACCATAGCCTTGAGTAGATGGACCTTTGTTGGCAAAGTAATGTCTCTGCTTTTTAATATGCTGTCTGAAGTCCTTTTTCTTTTATTTATCTTTTTTTTTTTTCTGGACTGTGCTAGGTCTTCGTTGCTGCATGGGGGGACTACTCTCTAGTTGCGGTGCACAGGCCTCTCACTGCGGTGGCCTCTCTTGTTATGGAACATGGGCTCTAGAGCACAGGCTCAGTAGTTGAGACACATGGGCTTAGTTGCCCTACAGCATCTGGAATCTTTCCAGACCAAGGATCAAACCCGTGTCCCCTGCACTGGCAGGCGGATTCTTAACCACTGGACCACCAAGGTGGTCCCCTTAGCCATGTGAAAGAATATCTCTGGGCAGAAGGAATATGGACATATTTGGGAGTGGGTGGTGAGGCTGACTGTGGAGAGGGACTCCAGGAGCAACACCAGATATCTCAGCCACACTGAGATCATGGGCTCCAGGCCAAGGGCTGGGTGGCATATTCTGTAGGAATGAAGGCTCATCCTTAAACACCCTGCAGGTGTTTGATCTTTGTTATTGTGCCCATTTTGCACCCAGGAAGTAAGGAAACTGAGGCTCAAAGAGCTTGAAATATATGGTCTAAGAATATCCACTTGGTGGATGGTCAAGTATAGAAACTCAGTTTTGAAAGAATTTAAGCTCCATGTAGTAACTGACTCAAATGTTAGACTGCTTTTTTTTTTTTTTCCCCTCTGTTTTGTTTTCCATGAAATTCAAGGCTGGGTGGGTAAAGAAAGGAATCTGATAAACTTTCTCAGGTCTGGAACTTTTCCCAGAGCCCTGGGGGCAGAGAAGCAAACTGTACAAACACACCCTCTCAGCCAGAAAGTTCTTTTCCACAGCCATCCGGGCTGGCTCAGTTCCTGTTTGTACCACTGGGAAGGGTCCGCCTCCAGGTCAGAGGGGAGAGAGGAACAGGCTCCCATGGACTTCACGCCTGTGTAACCTGGAGCCGGGCATGCAGGAGAGGTCTAGCAACTTGCCTGAGGTCACACAGTGCAGAAGTAGAGGTCTGGGATACAAAGTTCATTCTGTCAGACACAGACCCTCTATGAACAGACCCCTGAAGGGACTCCAAGAAGCAGCCTTGGAATGTCATGTTAGTTAGCTAGTTCAGTCCCTCAGTTGTGTCCGACTCTTTGTGACCCCATAGACTGCTGCACACCAGGCTTCCCTGTCCATCACCAACTCCCAGAGCTTGCTCAAACTCATGTCCATCAAGTCAGTGATGCCATCCAACCATCTCATCCTCTGTCATCCCCTTCTTCTGCCCTCAATCTTTCCCAGCATGAAGGTCTCATCCAGTGAGTCGGCTCTTCATATCAGGCAGTCACAGTATTGGAGCTTCAGCTTCAGCTTCAGTCCTTCCAATGAATATTCAGGACTGATTTCCTTTAGGAAGGACTGGTTGGATCTCCTTGCAGCCCAAGGGACTCTTTAAGAGTCTTCTCCAACACCACAGTTCAAAAGCATCAATTCTTCGGCACTCAGCTTTCTTCACAGTCCAACTCTCACATCCGTACATGACCACTGGAAAAACCATAGCCTTGACTAGACGGACCTTTGTTGGCAAAGTAATGTCTCTGCTTTTTAATATGATGTCTAGACTGGTCATAGCTTTTCTTCCAAGAAGCAAGTGTCTTTTAATTTCATGGCTGCAGTCACCATTTGCAGTGATTTTGGATCCCAAAAAAATAAAGTCTCTCACTGTTTCCCCATCTATTTGCCATGAAGTGATGGGACTGGATGCCACGATCTTAGTTTTTTGAGTATTGAGTTTTAAGCCAACTTTCCACTCTCCTCTTTCACCTTCATCAAGATGCTCTTTAGTTCCTCTTCACTTTCTGCCATAAGGGTGGTGTTATCTGCATATCTGAGGTTATTGATTTTTCTCCCGGAAATCTTGATTCCAGCTTGTGCTTCATCCAGCCCAGCATTTCGCATGATGAACCCTGCATATAAGTTAAATAAACAGGGTGACAATATACAGTCTTGACATACTCCTTTCCCAATTTGGAACCAGTGCACTGTTCCATGTCTAGTTCTAACTGTTGCTTCTTTACCTGCTTCTTGATTTCTCAGGAGGTAAGTAAGGTGGTCTGGTATTCCCATCTCTTTAAGAATTTTTCACAGTTTGTTGTGATCCACACAGTCAAAGGCTTTAGCAAAGTCAATGAAGCAGACATAGATGTTTTTTCTGGAATTCTCTTGCTTTTTCTATGACCCAATGGATGTTGGCGATTTGATCTCTTGTTCCTCAGCCTTTCCTAAATTCCACTTAAACATCTGGAAGTTCTCGGTTCATGTAGTTTTAGCCTGGCTTGGAGAATTTTGAGCATTACTTTGCTAGCATGTGAGATGAGTGCAATTGTGCGGTACTTTGAACATTCTTTGACATTGCCTTTCTTTTAGATTGGGGAAAAAAACTGACCTTTTCCAGTCCTGTGGCCACTGCTCAGTTTTCCAAATTTGCCGGCATACTGAGTGCAGCACTTTCACAGCATCATCCTTTAGGATTTGAAATAAATAACTCAGCTGGAAGTCCATCACCTCTACTAGCTTTGTCTGTAGTGATGCTTCCTAAGGCCCACTTGACTTCACATTCCAGGATGTCTGGCTCTAGGTGAGTGATCACCCCATCATGATTATCTGGGTTGTGAAGATCTTTTTTACAAACTTCTTCTGTGTTCTCGCCACCTCTGCATAATATCTTCTGCTTTTCTTAGGTCCATATCAATTCTATCCTTTATTGTGCTCATCTTTGCATGAAATATTCCTTTGGTGTCTCTAGTTTTCTTGAAGAGATCTCTAGTCTTTCTCATTCTATTGTTTGCCTCTATTTATTTGCGTTGATTGCTTATCTCTCCTTGCTATTCTTTGGAACTCTGCATTCAGAAGGATATATCTTTCCTTTTCTCCTTTGACTTTCAAGGGTCATGCGCCAAAGACTATTCCTCAGGGGCTGGAGGAAGACACCATCATTACACCCCAGACCCAAAAAAGTTTCTCCTTCTCTCTGGTTTTTGCTGGCCTGAAGTTTCAAAGAGAAGCTTCATGCACAGAATTACCAGCTCTGGGGGACCCAGCAAACTGCCCCAGGAGACCTCAGCTTGTGAGCAAAACAAGGGTCTATGTAACACATTGCTTAATTTTTTTTGTTCCCAAAACAACAAAGTAACACTCGGTGGGTAGCCCTGGCTTGCTCATTTTTAAGATAAGAGCTTTAGAACTGGGAGAATTCCAAGGAAAGCATGAAGGCTGGGCTCACTCATCTCCAACACCTGGAGATACCTCCAGGCTGGGGGCTTGGCCTCTGCTACTGAGTTGCCATGTGACTTTGGGCAAATCAAGTTCCCTCTTTGAATCCAGTTGCTTTGTCTGTTGGGGAGAAGGGACTGAAGGGGGCTCCTACAGGAGAGATCCTCTCAGAGCCCTGGTCCAAAGAGGGCTTTGCCTCTGAAAAGGTAAACTGCCAGTTCCTGTGACCCTTTGTGTCTTAGCAGGAAGAGGCTCATCGCATCTCCTTCCAAGGAGGGTTCTGATCTGGGAAGGTGGCTGGGGTCTGTCCTCCGAGGGACAGACCGCTGGTGGGCAGCCGTCCTGGAGCAAGCCCTCCTCTGACCATCTTCCTATGGGTACAGCAGTATCTCCCCATCAGGGCCCTTCCCCTGCCCGCCTGCCAACCTCACTCAGTGCCCAGGTCACCTCGGCCACCTTGTTCTCCTTTCTGTTTCTCAAACCAGACAAACCTTATCTCACCTCTGAGTCCTTTCCCAGGTGATAGAAAGTTCCAAAGCCCACGCCCTGGCCTGGTTCTCAGCTTGGTCAGGGGCTTCCCGGGCCTCGGTCCATCCCTAGGGGGTTTCAGTTCTCTCCTCTGTCCCCAGGGGCCCTGAGGGCAGCTGTGGCTAAGACCCCTCTATTCTCAAGTTGAGGACCCCCTGACCCAAGGGGAGGAGGCAAGAGAGAACGCTATGACTCTCACGGGGGTGGACAGCACTTCTGCTTGGCACCTGCCCAGGCTGTGTGAGGTGGCATGGTCATGCTCACCGGGCAGAGGAGAGTGGGGAGAGCCACAGGTGACTCAGAGTCACAGCGCTCATCCTCAAAGACCTCCTGCCCTGCCCCACGGAGATGCGTGAAGCGAGGAACTGAGACTTCCAACATACGTGCTTCTCTTCTTTAGAGGTATAGACTTTTTACCTGGGCAGGATACCCAGCTAAAGTATTCACCTCCCAGAGTCCTTTGCAACTGAGCCATGTGAGTAAGTTCTGGTTCATAGGATAGGAAAGCAAAGACTGTGTGAAACTCTTTCTTCCTGCTGATTGAATGCAATGAGAATGGGGCTGGTGGAACTGGAGCTGCCATATTGGAGCATGAGAAGGAAGCTTGACCTTGAGAATGACAGAACAATGAGACAGAAGAAGACCGAGTTCTGATTACTGTGGCCATACAAGCCCTGGACCATCTATTCAAATTTTTATGGGAAAGATAATTAAATTTAAATTTCTGCATTAAGTTGTTATTACTTTGGGGCTATGTGTTACAGCAGCCAAACAGATATATTAACAAATGTAATTGCTATGTTCTGCTGTCCCATCCTCGCCGCTAAGTTTTTTGAAGTGTTTTGTAGTCCTGGCTGGACACCATGAGACTTCTTCTTAGGGGCAAGGAGGGCTTTGAACCCCCATTCTATGCTGCAAGAACTCGATGCTCAGAGACATTACTGACTTGCCCCAGGTCGCACAGGTGGTTAGCAACAAAACCAGGACAAGACTTCAGGCTTCTTTACACTATACTGATTGCATGTATCCTGTCATCATTTGGCTTACAGCAATGCAATCAGCCAAATGTTAGATAGGAGAACCAAACCTGTAGCCCAAACCCATTGGCTTGGTAACTTCATGGGACAGCTCTGCATCCCTGGATTTGAACAAAGGCTCAAGAAACCCCTGAGTCTGTGCACTCTTGTGACTTTTCTGATCCACTTTCTTCACACATTACCTTCTTAAGACCATTACACATCCTTGATCACTCAGCAAGAACAGGGAGGATGTTGAGCATATGTGCCTATGCCATATCACATGGAATTTCCTTGGAAGGAAAGTTATGGCCAACCTAGACAGCATATTAAAAGGCAAAGACATTTCTTTGCCAACAAAGGTCCATCTACTCAAGGCTATTGTGTTTCCAGTAGTCCTATGTGGATGTAAGAGTTGAACTATAAAGAAAGCAGAGCACCAAAGAATTGATGCTTTTGAACTGTGGTGTTGGAGAAGATTCTTGAGAGTCCCTTGGACTGCAAGGAGATCCAACCAGTCCATCCTAAAAGAGATCAGTCCTGAGTGTTCATTGGAAGGACTGATGTTGAAGCTGAAACTCCAGTACTTTGGCCACCTGATGCGAAGAGCTGACTCATTTGAAAAGACCCTAATGCTGGGAAAGACTGAGGGCAGGAGGTGAAGGGGATGACAGAGGATGAGATGGTTGGGTGGCATCACCAACGCAATGGACAGGAGTTTGAGTGAACTCCGGGAGTTGGTGATGGACAGGGCCTGGTGTGCTGCAGTCCATGGGGTCGCAAAGAGTTGGACACGACTGAGCGACTGAACTGAACTGAATATCACATGAAAATATGAAGGGAGAAGTTCATAGACACTGACCAGTGAGCCAAGTACTTTACAGAGGTTAGTTTGTTGATTTTATTTCGTTTACTGTGTTGCAGGCTTCCTTTGTGTCGGTTCCATTCTATCTTCTGTCTGCAACAAGGAAATGAAATTATAAGAAGTGATGTGACAGGACCCCCCAGCCATGAGTGAAGGTAGGGTTCCAATATAAGAACTCTTCCTGTTGACTTTAGACATTATGTTCTTTCTACTCCAAAGTATGGCCAGACCTTTTATTGCCTAAAATTTAATTCCTAGGGGACTTCCCTGATGGCTCTATGCTGCGCTTAGTTGCGTCTGACTCTGCAACCCCACGGACGGCAGCCCGCTGGACTCCTCTATTCATGGGGTTTTCCAGGCAAGAATACTGAAGTGGGTTGCCATTTCCTTCTCCAGGACATCTTCCCGACCCAGGGATCAAAACTGTGTCTCTTGAGTCTTCCGTATTGGCAGGCAGATTCGTTATCACTGCCCTCATGGCTCAATGGTAAAGCACCCACCTGCCAATGCAGAAGACACGTGTTCGATTCCTGATCTGGGAAGATTCCGGTTGCCACAGAGCAACAAGCATGTGCGCCACATATACTGAGCCTGTGCTCTAGATCCTGGAGTGGAAACTACTGAAGCCCGCAAGCCTGTGCTTCACAACACAGAAGCCACCACAACGAGAAGCCTGCGCACCACAGCTAGAGAGTAGCCCCAGCACTCTAACTAGAGAAAAGCCCGTGCAGCGACAAAGATCTAGCACAGCCAAAGATAAATTAAATTACAAAATTTTCATTCCTACAGATTTCAATGATTAAATCTACCTTTTATTTTGCAACTGAATTATACTGTATCTTACAGTGAAATTTATTTGTTATGATCCCACTTTGAGATGACCGAGTCAAACAGGCTCCCTTGGAATGTCAGGAGGGGAAAAGCTTCTAAAGAGTGTGTTCTTTCAGCCTGTTTTTCTCAATGTTGTTTTTTCCAGAAAGAGAGAGAAAGAGAAAGAAATAGGAGGAGAGAGAGCAAGTTGGAGGCTCCCATGGGAATGTGATGGCTTAAGAGAAAGGGACCTTTCCAGGATAAACAAGTCAGCATTTATAGAGGAAGTGATTTTTTCCATTGGTTGAGGATAGGCTGCCCACTTGCTTAGCCGTTTACTTTTCCCAAATGAGTCCTCAACCCCACCTAAACGCTCTCCTCTCCTAACTCCTGACACTCCTAACTGTGCCCCTGTTGTCAGCACTGAGTTTTTACACCATCCCAAAGCTGTTTGTCAGAGGATGAGGCTCACTGCTGAGAAACACCCCACACAGCCCTGGGGAGTAACCATCTTCAGGTCAGAGTCGTGTCCATTCCTCTTTGTACCCTCAAAGCCATGCTCATTTCTAGACCAATGGTATATGCTCTATATATGAGCATATCTGAGTATCAGGAGCCCCAGGTAGATAACTTTGACCTCCTTTCTCAAGGCAACCTTGGTAAGTCTCATCTGTCCTTTAAGGAAGTAGACCAGATGGTCTAGGAGTCAAAACCGAGACCAGAGGACTTCCCTGGTGGCCCAGTGGCTCAGACTCCATGCTCCCAATGCAGGAGGCCTACGTTCAATCCCTGGTTGGGGAGCCAGATCCTGCATGCCGCAACAAAGATTCAGCAAAGCCAAATAAATAAATAAAATAAACATTAAAAAAAAAACCCAAATATGAAAACTGACACCAGGAAGTAGACGTTTCATGAAGTCAGATTATAACGCCATGTAAGAAAGAACTTGCGATATTCTCCAAAGACGAGAAGAAAGATAGTGAGCTCCCTGCCACCAGATATGTTCAAGCAAATACTCGTAGAGCACTATTTCTATAAAGGTTATTTAGATATTCCTTCAATAAGTATTCACTGCCTCCAAACACTGGCTAAATTGGAGTGTGGACTTTGGATTATGACGGGGAGTGTTCCGGAGGTACAGTTGTCATTGTCTCCCGCTGTTATATTTGGCACATCATCTTTCAAGACCTCTCTTGCTTCATCTATAAAAGGAAGAAGGGTGGGGAGGTTTAAAAAGAACAGGAACTAGTCATCCCCACTGTGGCAATCTGCTGAAAAATGAAAGCGTCATGGTGAGGGTATTTATACCAGATATCTATTACAGCAAGGTTTATATTATTTGAAAAACAACCAGAGGGGTTCCCTGGTGGCTCAGTGGTAAAGAATCCACACATCAATGCAGGAGACATGGAATAAATCCCAGATCTGGGAAGATCCCACATGCCTCGGAGAAAGTAAGCCCATGCGCAGCAGCTATTGAGCCTCTGTTCTAGAGCCGGTGCTCCAAAACAAGAGGAGCCTCCACAATGAGAAGCCCCCACACCACACCTAGAGAGCAGCCCCCAACTAGAGAAAAGCCTGGACAGCAACAAGACCCAGCATGGCCAAAAATAAATAAATAAAGCTTTTTTTCTTTTCTTTTAAAATTATTTTTAAAATTAAGAAGAAGAAAAAAAAAAAAAAACAGCTAGAAACCTCCTCAGTATATCAACAGGAAAATTGTTAAATAAATTATGATATATCCATACTATAATTTAGTAGCCTAGTATGAAAAAGATTATGCTAGAGTTCTGTGTGCCCTGGCCTGGAAACTTGACCTTAATATAAATATTAAGCAATTACTATGTATGGCGTGCATAGTATTTTCTAAGCATACATCTTTGCTGTGATAGTGAACTTGTAGGAAGATGTGATTGCTAATACCACTCATGTCAAGAGGGGGAAAGGTAAGACAAATTATTAGTTATAATTATATCTAGGTCCATACAATAGAAAACTAAAAAAAAAAAGGAAAACAAACAAAAACCCATAAGCTTAAGTAAATAGGTTTCATGGCTCTTACAAAAAGTTCAGAAATATATGGTCCAGAACTAACGTGGCAGTAGGTGCGTGGTTAATTCAGGCATCATCTTTTGTTTCATCACCCTTGACTAATGGCCTCTACCCCCAAGACCATCTGTGGTCCAAGATGGCAGCTGATGCTCCAGCCATCACATCTGGGCAGGAATACAGGAGAAGCTCTTTTAGGAATCTATCTCAGAAGTCCCACCAACCATACCTAATTGCAAAGAAGGCTGGGAAATGGAGTTTTTTAGCTGGCTATAGTAACTGTATGATATTTATTTTGTTGAACCCCAATAATATAAAACTTTATTACTAAGAAATGGAGACTGGATATTGGATAAACCAACTCATGGTCCCCATCACAAGAGGATTATCCACTTTTTTTTCTTAAGTAGACTTTTGTATTCTCTAGCTAAATATAATGAGAATTCACTGTTTTACAATTTAAAAGAATCCAAGTGGGAAAGATTTTTTTAAAGGAGAAGAGAGGAACTAACTTATCTTAGAATATACCATGAGCCCGCCAGCCTTTCATGTCACCTCATTTCATCTTCAGTCATCCCAAAGGGGACAGGAGGACTCCTCTTCCTCTTTGGCAAGAGGAGGAGTCCAGGGTGGAGAGAGGTGGCACAAATTTCCAAAAAAGTCTCACTGTCCCCAAGTGGCAGAGCCAAGATGGGAGAACAGGAGTGTGTGATTCCCAAGTCTGTGCTGCATAATCTAAGACCATTTTAGGAGGGGGGAAAACCCCCAGCACAGCTTGTGTATGAATCTAGAACCCTAGATTTGAGAGGGGCTGTATTCCCTAGTCAAATCATTAGGCGAAGAATAAGACTGAGTTCTGACCTTTCTTTAACTTCCAGATCTCTGATGGGTGTTATCTAGTGACCACGGCTTACTTCACCAACCTCTAGGACATATTCAATTCCTGGCAACATAAATCTTTTTTCTCTTCTTTTTTGTTCCTTTTGTTAATTTTTCACACAAACATCTAGACAAACACACAGAGGTGAAAAATAAAGAGCACATTTTCATTTTTTTCCCGTTTCCTAACAAGTCCTTAAGAGTGAGAAGGATAAGACCAGAGCCTTACATAAACACTGGGCTCCTCTTGGATTTTTGTTGACATGAATTTATGAGGGAATCATGGAGGTGAATCTACAGAATAATATTATTCCAGCCAAGATGCTGTCTGCTGCCTGCTGGGTGGGAAAACACGAGCCCCAGGGGGCATTTTCCTTGAAGCACTTTCAATTTTAGACAGGACAGAAACAAGCGCAAAAAGAAGACATTGTATTCCTCCATCCTGTCCTAACTTGGGGTTCAAATCTTGGACTCTTGATCCCACCAGAGGTAGAGTTTTGTCCCTGAAATAAAAGCTCTTCCCAGAGAAAGATGAACTGTCCGCCATGGAGTCTTTTTCATGGTGGGTTCTGGTTTTCTCCCTATAAATCGCAGGAAGGGACTAGCCCTGCCCTCTGGAAGCACAGAGAATGAGCTGGAGCTTTCTCTTCTGGAAGGTCTGTTGAATACTGGTACACGCCTGGCGTTTCTGCCAAAGCGCGTCTACACTTGCCGGGGGGTGTGGTGGAGAGTCAGCTGGACCTGGGGAGGAACCCCAGCTTCACTCCTCACTCGCGCTAGAAACTCAAGCTGATCCCTCAGCTCTTCTGACTCAATTTCCTCACCTGTAAAATCTTGATAATGAAGTTGAAAGTGCATTAGTCGTTCAGTCCTATCCGATTCTTTACGACCCCGTGGATTATAGCCCACCAGACTCCTCTGCCCTTGGGATTCTCCAGGCAAGAATACTGGAGAGTCGACAATACTACTGAGTTGCCAATGCCCTTCTCCAGGGGATCTTCCCAACCCAGGGATAGAACTCTGGTCTTCTGCCCTACAGGCAGCTTCCTTACTGTCTGAGCCACTGGGGAAGTCTGATAATATATAAGTTGGGTCTTTGCTTTTCCTCTCCCTGTCCTTCAACAGCTGGGGAAGTTATCCTTCTCATCTCTGGGCTAATCTAACATTGCTAGAAAAATTCAGAAAAAAATCCAACAAAGATTGTTCTATGTGTACCATGTAAGACTGCCCTTAGCCACTGAAAAAATCCTTTGAAGCCTGGCTCAGAGACTGAGAGGCAGCAAGTGAGAACATGTGATAAAACACCCCTAAACCCCAAAGTCCAGGTTCAAATCCAACTCCATCACCTACTTGTTATGTGACTTATAGCAGATAACCTGACTTTTCTGTGCCATAATTCCTTCATCTATAAATGGGAATAATGATAGCGATGTCCTCATCAATGAATTAATTTAAGCAAAGTGCTTAGAATAGCCTAGTAATATAGGCTCAATAGACACTGACAATTGACTATTGTTATTGCTATTCCTGGGGCTTCCCAGGAGGCTCCTTGGTAAAGAACCTGCCTGCCAATGCAGGAGACATAGGTTCTATCTTTGGGTCAGGATGATCCTCTGGAAAAGGAAATAGCATGGCAACTCACTGGAAAAGGCAGGGCAATTCACTCCAGTATTCTTGCCTGGAGAATTCCATGGACAGCAGAGCCTGGGGGGCTACAGTCCATGGGGTCGCAAAAGAGTCAGACACAACTGAGCAACTAAACAGCAGTAACAACAAATTATTATTCCCACAGCTGCTCTGGGGAGGTTAGGGCCTCACCTCATCACATTCCCTCCAGATGGTAGCTACGTCTATAAGAGTTGCTTTTTCCTGCAACCAATGCCCAGAGAGACCATTCCTGCTGCGCTGCATCGAGTTCTCAGTTCCATGCTCCCTGGTCCCTGACCCCGCCCCTGTGGAGCTCAGAAGATGGAATTCTAATGAACCAGTGGTGAATCAGAAAACAACTTTTTTGAGACCAGCAAATGCTGCCAGGATCCAGCCTTCATCTCCCGGCTATGCTTATGGTGCTACCTTAGAGTCAAACAAAACATCAATTAGAGGAGGCAACAACCACTTTCTCAGTGGGAAAGATGTTATCCGGCTGGATCCAAGGTCCCTCAGGATGCATGGACTTGGTGAATGTATCCAGCATCCATCAATTCTGGGCCAGGCACAGCTTTCTTCCAAGCAGATCTGGTTTATTGAGCTTCTCCTATATACCAGGTCTTATGTGAGCCTCTTTATATATTCAATCCTTTCGACAGCCTGGGCTCAGTGTTCCAGTTATCGGGCACATGCAGCCCTTGAGTAGCACACTGGCAAAGCTGGTAGGTTCTGGAGTTGTTCTGCTTGGCTGAATTATGACTCCACCTCTGACTGATTTGGTGATCAGGGCAACTCCCTCTCTTCAGTTTCACCTTTCTCATTGGTGAAATGGAGGTCATATTGGTGCCTGGGAGTGTGAAATAAGAAAGTCTACATAGAATGCTTGGCATACACAGTGTATTCAATAGCATCAATGAATGCCAGCTCCCAGAAGCCAGGGTGGCCTGGGCCCTGGGGATAGAAGTGATAGAGGCAAGGTGCCCAGCTCTGAGCTGAGTGTGATCTGGAGAAAGATGGGAAAGTGAGCCTGGATAATTGGGCGTCTTGTCTTCCTTTCATGGAGGAGGCTGTGGAGGCCTCAAAAGGCTCACTGACTTGCCCAAGACCCCCCACAATACCAGGTGGAGGTCCAAGGATTCCCTCTGGGGTGCTTTATGCTGACCTGGTCTGGTCTCCCCATCGCACATATTCTCCACCCTCTAACCCCATCCCTCACCCCAGAAGGGGTATCACACTTGCAGAATCCCACTGGTTGGTCTGCTTCCCTGGGTTACCGTCTTTGGGTCTGGATGAGACCTCAGGGCGAGCTCAAGGACAGGCATGGCCTCGGCCCTGGTGGATCGCTCTTTATCCAGAGGCCTTTTGTTTTGCATGCTCCATTGTTGGGGTGGGGCTGTGGAGGAGGCTGATAGGAGTCAGCTCGGCGGCCCTGGGTGGAAGTCAAAGGAATGTAGGGAAGTTTTCGATGGGTGATCTGCCTGGGCCACAGCAGCCCCTCCCCAACCCCTTCACAAGGATTTGTGGCCCCTGAGTTACCCAGGGAGGCCTGGCGCCTGGGTTTTGGACAGACACCCAGAAAGGAGGGGGGATGGAGCTGACGTTGTGGCTCCTACACACTCCTTTGGAGTTCACCAGTCAGCGAGTGCAGCAGCTCTCCCGTGGAAACGTCCTTGCATCTGGCCTCCTTCTGCCCTCTGGTCCTCTGCAGCTTTGGGCTTTGGCGACTCATCTCTCCTCCCACCCCCTGCACTGCTTCCATCCAGGCTAGGCCAGGGGGTGGAGCATTTCCAAGAAGGAGTTAATTCCAGCACCAGCACTCTTAATTTCTAGGAGTGTGGAGCCTTGGTCCCGTTACCTAATTGCTCTGCTTTAGGGGCCACATCTATAAAATGGAAGCCTCACCCAGAAACATGCTTCTGAGGGTGAAGAAATGTGAACAGCTGGAATCTATTCCCGAGCAGTGGCCTAAGGGCTTCCACAGAAGGAACTCATTTCATCCAGACCACACACTCCAGGGTCTGTGTGTTGCCACCTTGTTTTACGGGAGCAAAGCCCTGGGGAGCCTGGGAGAATTTCAGTATCCATGGAGTGGAAATAAAAAAAAGAATGAAGAAGCTGGGAGCTCAATGGGGCAGTGCAGGTGCTGAGTCTGGGTCCTAACTTGAGATGGGAGGCAGGAGAGCAGCTAGATTGGGGTTCACATTCAACCACTGCAGCTAGAAGGACACTAAGATCTTGATGCCACAAGCTCGGCCTCTGTACGCTGGTGCTGAGTCAAATCTTGGAGACAGAGTTTCGGGTGAAACAGAAAAGAATTTATTGCTTTGAAGCAAAAGGGGACACAATGAGCTCCTGTCCTGAAAAACTGTGTGTCCTAACTCAGGAGGATTTGGTGAGGAGTTTTATAGCGATAGCTCACAGGTGGGAGGAGAAGGCAATGGCACCCCACTCCAGTACTCTTGCCTGGAAAATCCCATGGACGGAGGAACCTGGGAGGCTGCAGTTCATGGGGTCGCAAAGAGTCAGACACGACTGAGCGACTTCACTTTCATGCATTGGAGAAGGAAATGGCAACCCACTCCAGTGTTCTTTTTTTTTTTTTTTTTCACTCCAGTGTTCTTGCCTGGAGAAACCCAGGGACAGGGGAGCCTGGTGGGCTGCCGTCTATGGGGTGGCACAGAGTCAGACACGACTGAAGCGACTTAGCAGCAGCAGCAGCAAGCGTGGGATCATTGATGAGATTAGAGTGTGTGCAGGACCTGAGCTCTTTTAATCTGGCATCAAGTAATCTCTCTTTTTAAGACAGTTTTTATTCAATATTATGTTTTAGTTTTGGCTGCTCAGGGGCTTCACTGCTGCACGTGCACCGTCTCCAGTAGCAGCGCGTGGGGACTGCCTTCCGGTTGCAGGGCACCTGCTTCTCACTGCCGTGGCCTCTCCTTTGGCTGAGCACAGGCTCCAGGGCTCATGGGCTTCAGTTGTTGCAGCATGTGGGCTTAGTGGGATCTTTCTGGACCAAGGATCAAACCAGAATCTCCTGCATTGGCAGGTGGACTCAACCACCAGGGAAGTCCCTCTTAGGTGATCTCTAGATGAACTTCTCTGGTTCCTTTAAGCTGGCCTCATGTGGTCTTCTCTGGAATGAAGAATGCTGACGCCTTCTGTCTGTTGGGTTTATTTCTGTAGAAGAGTTCAAAGATATTGTTCTGTGTGTCTCTGAAGGGGAACCAGAACTCTGCTGCAAGATCATACTATTGTTGCTAGGCTGCCCCTCCCTGGTCTCCACATCCCCTCCCTTCACCCACAAGCAGCTATTGGAACCTGCTCCTTGGAACTCAAGGAAGGTCATGGAGGCTGAACAGAAAAGCTCCCTGGCCTAGGAGCCCCACCGGGTTTCAATTTCTGCACTCCAAGCTCCCCATTCTGGCCAAAAAACGGAGCCTTGAAGGGTTTCAAGATGAGTGGTGACACAATCCACCAAGTATGGCCAAGGATGCCCAACTCAGGGGGTGGGGGAGCTGGTGTGAGAATTCATGCCAAACGCCCAGAATGGCACCCCAGCCTCGGTCAGTGCTTCCTAGAGGTCAGGCCTCCCTCTGTGGGCACACTATCTTCTCAAGTCCATCAACGAAGGAGAAAGGCCCCCCTTCCTCTTAGAACCCCCAGGTGTTCCCGGCCTGGGGAGAGGTGAGCAATGCTCTGGAAATCTCGAAGCTCAGGGAGGCGCCTGCCCCAGGCCGGAGCCTGTGGGAAGAGACGGAAAACAGAAACAGCCTGGGGAAACAAACCCACAAACAAACCTACAAACAAGGGCTGCATTTGTTATGAAGGAGAAAGGGCCCATTCAGCTCCGGGCCCTGGGCGCCCCGTGCTTCCTCCAGGCTGGAGCTCCGCGCAGGGCTCACAGCGGCCCTGGGGCCTGGCTTCCCTAACGCCACCTGTGACCCCCGGCTGCAGCGCGCGGTGGGGTCTGCTGCTGAGGCCTGACACTTCCTGGAGTTCAGGGGGGTGGAGGCAGCTGCCTTCTCCCCACACACTCCTGGGTGGACTCAGCTGAGAGGCTGAGGGACCACGGTCCAGCTGCACAGGCCAGGGTGGGGTCTCGCTTTCACTTCCTCTTTCCTCTGCTCTGCTCTGCTCTTTCATCATCTCCGAAACTCCAGGGGTAAACAGGAAGCTCTGGGGCAAACGGTAGAATTATTCCTGCCATCTTAGGGTAGGGGAAAAGGAAAGTGATATTTATTGAGCACCTACTATGTGCCAGGCACTCAGCTAAGTCATCATCTACTAGTCTTGGCAGAAAAGGAACTGGAGTTCAGAGGACTGAAGAGGACTGACTGACAACCTGTTCTCTTTCCACATAATCCACCCCACAGGGCTGTGATGGTGTGAGCCAGGGTGAAGACGAAAGGCTGGGATGAGTGAGTTAGTAGCCAACACACAGTAGGCTGGGCCCCATCTCTAGTCCCTATGGCACGCGCCAAAGACGTGTATACAGTGAAAGGAAAGAATGGTTGCTTTAACTGGCTCATTTCTTTCATTCAACAAATACTTACTGAGCACCTACTATGTGCCAGAAACTGTGTAGTGATTAGAACACCTCAGGGGCAGAGACAGAAATGTGAAAATGTCCCTACCCTCTATAGTTTATCCACTGTGTAATATCAGGGAAGGGTACTCTTGACATGCATTTATCCAACACAAATGTGTTGAGGGCCTGCTACATAAAAGTTTCTGTTCTCTGTACTGTGTTCTTCCACCGGATGTTGTCAGGCTAGAAAGCCATGGTGCCTTGAGCCACATGGCAACTTCATGAGGACTTGAGAAAAAGTGTCTTGTCCTCCGATACCTGTCAGAAAAACTGTCAGAGTGTGCACTCAGTTGCTCAGTCGTGTCCAGCTCATTGCGACCCCACGGACTGTAGCCCGCCAGGCTCCTCTGTCCATGGGATTCTCCAAGCAAGAACCCTGGAGGGGATGTCCATTCCCTTCTCCCAGGGGATCTTCTCAACCCAGGGATTGAATCCATCTCCTGCATTGCAGGTGGACTCTTTACCATCTGAACCACTAGAGAAGCCCTAAAATTGTCCTAATCAACACGCAAGTCATTAGTAACAGTGATGTGAACAGTGCCCCCTAGAGGCGTGCAGTGAGTAAGTGGACAAGTAGGCCAGTACCCAGTGGGGCTGCTGGGGAGCCACCTGAGAGATGCTCCAACCCTAAGGAGGTCCCTCTAGGTCTCCTCCTCCACACCCAGTGGAATAGCTCTGCCGTTGCCATGGTAGAGCTGGCAATGAGGTATTGGTAGAGCCAATACCATGCCAGCAAAAATAGGAATTATCATTAACAAAAATTAGAGCTAACATTTACTAAAGACTCAGTAATAGTCCAGAAACGGTGCTAAACATTCCTGATTTCATTCAGTCCTCCCAGCATTCTATAAGTCAGTCATGGGCTGAATTTTGTCCCTCCCAGATTCGTATGTTGAAATCTCAACCTCCAGAACCTCAGAATGTGACAATATTTGGCTATAGGACATTTAACGTGTGATTAAACTGAAAAGAGGCCATTAGGGTGGATTCAAATCTCACATGACTGATGTCCTTGTAAGTAGAAGAGATTAGGACACAGACAGGCACAGAGGGAATACCACAGAGACTCTAGGAGAAGACAGCATCAACGAGCCAAAGAGAGAGAACTCAGAAGAACACCCAGCCGACACCTCGGTTTTAGACTTACAACCTCCAGAATCATAAGAAAATAAAGTTGTGTTTAAACCGCCTAGTCTACAGCATTCCTAAAAGACTCATACAGTTAGACACTATTTACCCATCTTACCAATACACTAGCTGAGTCTCAGAGAGGTTATGTAACCTGTCCAAGATCACACAGCCAAGAGGGAGAAATGGGGTTGGAACTCATATCTGTTTGATTTGAAGCTCATGTGCTTTCCACTGTACTGGGCAGATTTTCCTTCTTTGGTTCTTTTTTGGGCCTTTCCAAGATGCATTTTTTAACTTTGTCTCTGCAAGCTGAGTGTGTCGGGAAGGGACATGGCACCAAACCCGCCCTGCACTCACGTGCTCTTACCCTGAGCAGAGCCTGCAAAACCTGCACAGTGGGCTCTCCACTCCTCGGGCACTGCCCCTGCAGCTGTGGCAAGCTAAAGGAATTGTCTGTGCGTGCTATTTTGTCCTCTACATCGTCTTGGTCTTTGGAGGCAGTGACCTTTGGAGAAAGAAAGAAAAATGCAAAGTATTCCAAAAACAGTGAGTTATCTGAAAAGTCAACTCTAGACCAAGGGGCAGCAAGTTTTATGTGTGAAGAGTCAAATAGTAAATATTTCAGGCTTTGCCTGTCGCATCGTCTCCATGGCAACTACTCAACTTTGCCTCAGTAACTTGAAGCTAGAACAAAGACAGTATATAAATGAAGGAGCATGGTCGTGTTCCAATAAAACTTTATTTATAGATACTAAAATTTGAATTTTGCATCATTTTCCCCTGTCCTGAAAAAGTTATTCTTTTTTTTTCTACCTAAAAATGTAAATGCCACCCTTAGCTGGCGGGCCCTATGAACACAGGCACTGGGCCGGATTTTGCCTGTGGGTGGTAGTTTACCAGCCTTTGGGACAGATAATTGTATTGAAAGTTTTGGGGAAGCAATGTTAGGCTGCTAGAGCTGGGAGGGCCTGGGGACTAAGGCAGTGCTCTTCTGGTTTATAGATGGGGACGCTGAGGCTCAGTGAGTGAAGTAACTTCAGGACCCTGAGTTCCTGGGGCACGTGGCTCCATCACCAGGCTCCAGACCTAAGCTCTCTACCCTCCCTGAGGACACCCTCATGAGAGAAACGATGTTTCTTTCCAAAATACGCTCCTGCCCCAGGGTCTGCTCTCTCAATGTTGGCAAAGTTTCAAGACCAATTGAAATCTCTGTGAGTTAGAACAGAAGGATGTCTAGAACTGTGGGAGGCACGTGGTGATGGCGGTGGGCTGATTCATGATGGTAACACCTTGCTCACTCTGGGTAAACTCTCAGCCCGCGCTGGGGGCTCTGCGCAGCGCTCTGTGGGTATCACTGCATTATCTCCATGGATCCTCAACCCGGGAGGGAAATGCTGTTATTGCGCCGTTTTACAGATAAGGTGATCAAAACCCAGAGAGGTTGATTCATGTCACCAAAGACACACAGCTAGCTAGTGGCAACCTCAGGCCTCCAACTCAGGCCCGAGTGGCTTTATTGCTAGGTGGTCAGTGCTGACATGAGAAGTGGGCCCCTGCCCTGCTGACTGCTCCCCTACCTCCCGGGACTTGGTAAGACAGCCCCACAGTCAGGGGAGTGCTGTCTCCCAGACACAGGGGAGTGCATTTCTGGTGTCTTCACAGGGATATTTCTTGGAGATGGTGGATACAGAGAACCCTGTCACCAAAATGCTCCTTGAGGCAAGAGCTGCTGCTGCTGCTGCTAAGTCCCTTCAGTCGTGTCCGACTCTGTGCGACCCCATAGATGGCAGCCCACCAGGCTCCCCCGTCCCTGGGATTCCCCAGGTAAGAACACTGGAGTGGGTTGCCATTTCCTTCTCCAATGCATGAAAGTGAAAAATGAAAGTGAAGTTGCTCAGTCAAGTCTGACTCCTAGCGACCCCATGGACTGCAGCCTAGCAAGCTCCTCCATCCATGGGATTTTCCAGGCAAGAGTGCTGGAGTGGGGTGCCATTGCCTTCTCTGTGAAGCAAGAGAAAGCCTTGTTTTTCTGTCACCAGAAACTCAGGTGACATCCTCACCACCCTCCTTCTCTGTTCTGTCCAGATCACTTTAAAATCAGTTCTGACAAACAGTTACATCGGAAAAGATAGGTATACAAGGATGTCTGCTGCTGGGTTGTATAGAAAGTGGTAACATGAAACTAACCCAGAGGTCAAAATAAGAGCTCAGTTTAATATATGATAGTCTATCCAAACGACAGAACATTGCACAGCTGTTAAAATGACCCTAAACAATATTTCTATTTACTGCTCTGGAGCAACGGTTACAGTAGATTACGAGATAAAACTGATTACAAAATCATGTGTGTGGAACGGTCTCTTTCCAGTGAAAAAAGTATGTATGTGAGCTATACGTGCCTGGAAAAATATCTGCAATTTTATACAGCAAAATATGATTACCGTTAGCTCAGGTTTGTTTAGTAACTCTTTATTCATTCACCCGACTAACATTTATTCAGTACCTACTATCACCGGCAAGCACTTGAAGTGTGGATCATTTTTAAAAAAAATATTTCAAAGTCAAGTTTCAAGCAGGAAAAGGGAGCATTACATTCATACATGTCACTTAATAGTCAAATTAACCCTGTAAGGAAAAACAAAAAGATTTTGCATGTGTGTCTGTGTGTGTATGTGTGAGCACAGAAAACCAAAGTCCAGAGAGAGAGTACCTGGCTTGAGGTCACTCACTAAGCAGTGATGTTGGTACATTTGAACAGGGTCCTGGCAGTTCTAGAACCCAGAGTGGTCCCACTGTTCCAGTCCACACCAAGGAGCACTAAGCGAGGAGATGGGCAGTCCTGAGCTGCTCCGTTGAGGGACTCTGCATCCATCAGGACCAGCCTGGCACTGCCTGCCTCTTTCCAACTCATCAAGTCCCTACTGGACCAAACTCCTAGAAGAGCTTCCAGTTTCCCCGTGGTGACCAGCCAGCTTCAAAGTGTCGGTGACTATCTCCAGGGCAAACAGGGGATCGGGGTGAGGTGGAGAGAAGCAGATGGGGACACCCAGATTACAAGATAAACCAAAAGACCTCCCACCAGTACTGCCCCCCACTTCTTCCCCAACTCAATGCCAGGTAGCAGTCATGCTCACCTGGCATTGAGCTGAGCTTAAGATGACTTCCCTGAGACCTGGGCTGCACTACCCAGGCACTTGAACTTAATGGATCATGTCCTCCTTTCCTAACAGCCCTCCTAGGTGAAATTCTTTCTCTAAAGCCCCTGGGTGAGAGCCTGGTCCATAGTGAGCTCCAAATGCATAGCCCTTATGATGGGCAGCCTCCGAACCTCATCCTCTCCTCTGATCCTCCCCTCCCACCACATTATATGCTTAGTCATTGTTTTATTGTCACTGAACTTTCATTCATTCATTGAATAGATGGTGTTCAAGCACCAAATGGCAACCCACTCCATTGTTCTTGCCTGGAGAATCCCGTGGACAGAGGATCCCGGTGGCTACAGTCCACGGGGTTGCAAAGAGTCAGACACGGCTGAAGCAACTTATTACTTACTATTAGTAAGTAGTACCATGTTCCTGGGGCTCTTTCAGGCACTGTGATTCCAGTGAACAAAACAGTCCCAAACTTCACTCCTCTCATGGAACTTACATTCCAATTGGAGGAGATAGGTTTTCAGCAAAATAAGTTTGTAGCTGATCCAGCGCTGAACATTATACTGTGATCAGTGTCACAGAGAATTGGGAAAGAAGGACAGGGCACAAGGAGTGTGGGTGGTTTGCAGTTTTAAAGAACTGGTTCCTTGAAGTATGCAGAATTTTTATTGCTACCCAATAAAGCTATGTTTACATGTTCTTCCGAGTTGATCATATGTCTGCCTTCTACAAACGCAGTCATGTCCTGCCTACTCCCCTGCGGGATCTCTGTCCCTCTCTTAAAGCTAGTGTTGGGGGAGCCCATGGAAGAGGCTGGGTGGAGACACCTTCCCTGGCGCCGTGTCTGGTTAAGACACTGTGACTTGGTGTGTTTGGCATCCTGGGTGGGTTGGGAGGCTGCCAAAGCAGCTTTGAGGAGTTAAACCATAAGCACAAGGTCCTGAGGCCACTGAGAGGCAGGGTCGTGTTGAAACTCTGGTTTGTTGGAGGGTAAACCCCCTGTCCCTGAGTTTCCTGTCCAGCTGTCCCCTAGGAGGGCTCTATTGCATGGTCTGTGGGCTCCCTCCCCAGTGGGCTCCTTCCAACAGGCCCAACTCTCCCCCAGCGTGTCTCTGCCTCTAATAATACCCTGTGCAGATGTGGCTGCCACCTGAGAGTCTTGACTTTGCTGTGTCCCCTGCTTTGGCCCAGTGCCTGTCTGATAAGCTGGTTTTGCAGCCAGACTCTGTAACTGTTTCTATGCCCTTTCTTCTCTGCATCACCCTTGGCGCTTAAGTCATCTCATACCTGGCTCTTTAGCAGTCTCATACCTGGGATCTGGAACCAGAGCTCATTCCCTGAAGTCCCCTCCCAGGCCTGGACCGGAACCATCTCCTAAAGTCCCCAGTAGCTGCGGCTCCTGGGCTCTATAGCACAGGCTCAATAGTTGTGGTGCATGGTGTTAATTGCTCCAAGGCATATGGGATCTTCCCGGATCAGGGGTTGAACCTGTGTCTCCTGCATTGGCAGGTGGATTCTTCACCACTGAGCCACCAGGGGAGCCCTTTGTTTTCATAGCATTTAAGCTTCAGAATCCAGACTCCAACGTGCCTCCCAACTCTGCTGACTTCCAACCATAGGAAACTGGGTAAGGAACAAAACCTTTCTGTTTGCTAGTCTTAGAACTGGAGGAATGAGAGTCCCTCTTAGGGAGGTGGGTGGAATAAGTGAGGTAATGGTGCAGCACTTAGATGTGGGCCTGTTGGATAAGCTACAGTTAAAGCCTAAAGTGGGAAGGGAACTGGCAGACCTTCAGGATATGTATGTTCTCTTGTCCTGGTTCTGCCACTTGTTGCTGTGTGACCTTGGGCAAGTCTCTTGGCCTCTCTGAATTTAAAGATGCAAAGTTCTTTGGGAAAGGTGTGAAATTATCCTGACCAAGTCACTCCCCACCCATACACACACACAAAGCTCTCCAACAGAACTATAATGTATGAAATATTCTAGTAGCCATGTTTTTTTCCCCCCAATCTTGTTTATTTTTAATTGAAGAAAAATTGCTTCATGGTATTTTGTTGGCCTCTACCATACATCGACATGAGTCAGCCGTAGGTTTTACGCATGGTAGTATATAGGCTTCCATGTTCCAGTAACCATGTTTTAACAAGTGGAAAGAAGCAAATGAAATTAACTCAAAATTTAAATTTTTATTTAACCCAATATCCTCAACATGATTTCAGCATGTAATTAACATAAAAAATATTGAGATCTTTTATATTCTGTTTTGAGTCTTTGAAATCTGGTGTGTATTTCACACTGCGTAGAATTCATCTCTATCCATAGGCTAAATTTTCATCTGAAGTACTTGATCTGTATTTAGATTTCATAAAATCTGCAGTCGGAAAAAGTAGGTTCACATACTCAACACATTCCAAACACGCTTCAAACTTTTCCACTATCTGCATTGAGTATATTGGATTTTAAATGTTAATTTTAACAAATTAAAATGACATCCAGTGAAAAACTCAGTTCTTTGGTTTCTCTGGTCACACTGCAAGTGCTCAAAAACCACATGAAAACTGTCATATGGGCAGTGCAGTCCCAGCACCTCATTCATTCATTCACTCATTCATTCATTTGTTCACCATCCCTTCTCTGGGTAGACCCCTACCCCTGTCAGCAAGAGCACCCACCCCAAGAAGGAGCAGAGAGGGAAACATGGTCCTGTCCTAGGGCAATGTCATGGTGTCTTGTTTCTCCTCCTCCAGCCACTTCCTTTCCTTGTACCTCAGTCTCCCTGTCTGTAAAATGGGCACAAGGAAGTTGACTGTCAATAGTTCCCTAAGGGACTCCTCCCCACTCAGCGTGACCGCCCTGGGGAAAGCTCATAGTCTGTGGGTCAGACTGAGCTGGCTTTGAATCTCAGCTCCCTGCACAAGTCACCTCCGTCTCCGAGCTTCAGTTTCCCTCTGCTGGCCTGGCAGGACTACAGAGAGGATGGCAGGAGGGAGCTCTGCAGGAGTCCTTAGCATAGCAACCCTACCGCCCGCCCCTCACCCGCCTGCGTGAATGCCCCGGAAGTGAGGGTGGCAGGACCACGGACAGGACAGACCTAGAGGCCCCTCCTAGGAAAGGAGAAGGAAACTGGAGGGAGCCGCAGGGGAGGAACAAAGTACTGACTGGCGGAGTAGGTGCAGTGGCGGGCCGCGTGTTCCCGCGCCGGGAAGGGGCGGCCAGCCCTCCCGGGGCCCCGCCCTCCAGCGGCCCCGCCCTCCAGCGGCCCCGCCCTCCCAGGTGACCACGCCCTCCCCGCGGCCCCGCCCTCCCCGCGGCCCCGCCCTCCCCGGTGCCCATGCCCTCCGGGGGCTCCGCCCCGCCCCACATCTGGCGGAGGAAGCCTGGCTCACGGGGTGCTGAGTCACCTCTCGGCCTTGAGGGATTCTTGGGAGGGGCGTGAGGCTCAGCACGTCCTATCCCGGATTGAGGCGGGCTGGATGGAGGGGAAGGTAGTGACGGTTTCCCGCACCAGTTCCCCTCTGCTGCGGGGCAGCTCCGACAGAAGACCCAGATGTCGGAGCACCAGCTAAGGACCCTCTTGGGGTTCAGGCGCCCAGACCCTGCCCAGTCCTCCTGGAGCCCACGGCTTCACGTGGGAGAGAGACCTGTAATTTTATCCCAAGACAGAGGGACCTTTGGTGCCAGGCCGGGCCATCCAGCCGCAAGGACTCTGGGCTCAGTTCTTTCTCTGTGAAATACAAGTTGGCACACCTGCAAAATGGCCATAGATAAGGTTGTCCTGCCCTGTCCTACGGACTGCTAAAAACAAGTGGAGCTCAGAGGGTGCAGAGGCCTCCCTGAATTCTGATGGAGAGGCTGACGGGGCTGGGGGTGCTGTGGGAGAGCCTCAGGAGGAAGGGACCCAGGTTCTTGGGCAGTTATGCCGGGCTTAGTCTTTTGAAAGGTTTTGGAGGACTTGGGAGGGTCTTACCTATCCCCCACCTCTCTTAGTTTGCCTCTATGTTGAATGGACATAGTCCATCTTCTTCCTACTGCTAAGTGTGTCCTCAAGATGAAATGAAGTGGAGGGTGGCAGGTGGAAGGGGGCTTCCTGATGGCCCAGGGACCTCACTGGCTCTTTTTTACTTAGCAAAATGCTTGCTGCTGTTAGTCAGAGCCACCTTGTTTATTTGGGTTTTGTGTATCTCCCCCTCTGGACTCTGCTCTGTGTGGGCAGGAGACTTCCTGGCTTTGCTTCCCATTGTGTCCTCAGTTCTTAATTAGCCCTCAGAAATGTTTGTTGAATGGCTGAAAGGCAGTGAGTGACAGAGAGCATGCTGAGAGTAGGTGCCTGGTTGGGTCACAGTGAGAGCAGGAGGAGGTTCTGAACTTCATTGATTTATTCCCTGGTTCTGGTGCCTAAAACCTCAGCCTCTGTGCACCAGGGTCAAATCAAATCTTGGAGACAGGGTTTTGGGTGAAGTAGAAACAAAAAGCTTTATTGCTTTGCCAGGCAAAGGGGAACTCAGTGGGCTCATGCCCTGAAAAACTGTGAGTCCCAACCCAGGGGGATTTGGTAAGGAGTTTTATAGCAATGGTCCAAGGGTGGGGTTGCTGATAAGAACCAGTGTGTCTGGAAGGCCTACAGTCCTTCATTCCCGTCTCAAGTGGTCTCCTGATGAGCTTTTTAAGGTTATCAAATCATGACCTTCTCTCTGGAACATCTTCCATTTGGTGAGGGTTTTAGTGTTGCAGAAGAGCTCAAAGATACTGTTATGTTTATCCCAAACTGAGGTGCTAGAGAAGACTCTTGAGAGTCCCTGGGGCTGCAAGGAGATCAAACCAGTCCATCCTAAAGGAAATCACACCTGAATATTCATTAGAAGGACTGATGCTGAAGCTGAAGCTCCAATACTTGGTCCATTTGTTTGGAAAAGAGCCTGATGCTGGGAAAGATTGAGGGCAGGAGGAGAAGTGGGCAAAGAGGATGAGATGGTTGGTTGGCATCCCCATCTTAATGGACATGAGTTTGAGCAAACTCCAGGAGATGGTGAAGGACAGGTAAGCCTGGCATGCTGCAGTTTATGGGGTTGCAAAGAATCAGACATGACTGAGCCACTGAACAACAATCTCTTGAGGGGGAACCCAGACCTTGCCCCAAGTCTGCACTATTATTTCTTGACTGTTCCTCCCCTATCTCTGCCTCCTCTCCCATCCCTGATTAGCAACTGTCTGAAAGGCTCTGTGCCCAAGAGCCCCACAGGGTCCTGCTAGGTTTCAGCAGAAAGAGAGCTCCCACCTTTGCCCCAAGCTCTTCCTCCATCATCTCACTTAACCCTCCCAAGGTCCCTGTGACTTAGGCGTTCCTAGTCCAATTTCAAGGTGGAGGAAATCAAGACTCAGCTGGGCATAGGAACTTGCCCACCATCACATAGCCTGTTGGTGTCAACACCGGCTTCAGAATCTGGCCTGGCCTCATGGTTGGGCTTGCCCACTGCAGCATGGAGCCAGCCGCTGGTCCTGAGGTCTCCACCAGGCACCAACTTCTCCAGCAGCTACACGGGCAGCTGGAAACGAGGACCAGGTCCAGGACTAAGCTGGAGAAAGGCACTGTCCTGGGGGACATATCTGATCCAGGATGGACTCTGTTTTCACTGGGTATTTTATTTATTTTTGGCTGTATGGTACGGCACGCAGGATCTTAATTCCCTGACCAGGGCTCAAACCTGAGCCCCCTGAAGTGTAAACGCAAAGACTTAAGTACTGGATTGCTAGGGACGTCCCTTCGCTGGACATTTTAAACTTTTCAAGTCCTTTCTCGCTTCCTGTCCACTTCTCCCAGAACCACTGCCGTTTCCTGCCCCTCCCTCTCCTACCTGTGTCCCCAACCTGTGATTTTAAAGTTATCAAGGGCCTCAGCCTAGTTGTTGCTGGGAAAGCACTGACTAACAAAACAATGAAATGCTTTTAAAAACATTTTGGAGCTCAACAGCCAGCATGGGGAAAGGAGGCAGGAACCTAAATAACTATAATTTAGGGCGGAGAGCGATAAGGTCCTGGAGTCAATAGACCTGCTTCTCAATCAAGGTCTTGGTCCTTGGCCGCTCCAGTTTACTGGGAAAGAGACAAACAGGTGATTAAGGTGACAGCCTGGGAGGTGGAGATAAGGCTGTGATACAGCCCAGTGCAAAGGACTGTGGGAGCTGAGAAGAAACCAGAAACTTTCTCCAGAGCCCACAGAAGGAGATCTTCCAGGAGGAGGGGCCTTGTGAACCAAGGTGAGAAATGGAGTGAAAGTGAAGGTCTCTCAGTCGTGTCCGACTCTTTGCGACAGCATGGACTGACTATACAGTTCATGGAATTCTCCAGGGCAGAATACTGGAGTGGGTAGCCTTTCCCTTCTCCAGGGGATCTTCCCAACCCAGGGATCAAACCCAGGTCTCCGCATTGCAGGCAGATTCTTTACCAGCTGAGCCACAGGGGAAGCCCAAGAATACTGGAGTGGATAGCCTGAGAAATGGAGTATTCCTGCCATATCCATAAGCAAGGATGGCACAGTCATCAGTGATTTCAGTTCTCCAAAGGTGACTTTCTGGGCCCTAAAGGGAAACCAGGAAGGAAAACAATACCTGCAATCAGGCAGTCATTAGGCTGCAGCCACTCCCCTCTGTGAGCACTGAGGAAAATCACAGGATGCTGGCCCCAGATAGCTGAGAAGCTATGAAAGGAATGATTTCAGTGAGCCCAGACTCTTGCATCTTCCCATATGTAGAAAAGCGCTAAATTCCTTCACTTGTGATATCTGATTTTCTTTAACTCACAAAAATACCTTTTGATGTTCAGACTACCTGCCTTTTGTTGCAAGCTTCCATATAACCTGACTCCTCTCCCCACTCCCCACCTCCCCAGAGCAGTTCTCTCAGGATTACTTGAGATACTGTGCCTGGGCTTGAAGTCCTAAAAATTCCCACTGAATAAAAAATAATTCTCAACTTTTAGTTTGCGACTATTTTTTTGCATCAACAGGGCTTTGCAGAAAATGCTGGAACTGGGAGAGCCTGGGAGGCAGGAGGCATGTTCCAGGCTCAGGGCACAGCAGGACAAAGATGCGGAAGCATGGAGTGAACGGATGTGGTCCAGGAACCAGCAAAACACCAAGCCTGTGGCACAGGGATGCCTGGACTCAGTCAGGGCAGCTCTGCACTGTCTGGGTGACATGGACAGGCTATTCTGTCTCTCTGGGTGTTTGGAAAGTTTAGAACATTCCCTGTGCTCAAGGCTGCAGTCTGGGTGGTGGGGGTGCATACCCTTGCAGGTCTGCTGTGCCTGGCGCTGCGCCTCTCTTAAGGGGCCTGCCTTTCACCTGGGACTTGCCGTCTCCTTGCACAAGAGAAAGTTCCATTACCAGGGTGTCCCAGGCTGATGGGACACCAGCAGGGACACTCTGGGGTCCTCAGAACTTCCCAGAACCCACAGACCTCTTCACATCCTAAGGAATGATGGCAGCTACCATTTATGGAGCACTTGCATACGCTGGACACTTCCTGAAAACTCTACAAATAGACGTTGTCATGCCCACTTTATGGACGAGAAAACTGAGGCCCAGAGATAAACTATGTGCCCTGGCTTGCACAGCTAGTGAGAGACAGAGTCGGGATTCAGATTCAGACCTAGACCGAGGTACAGGGCGCTCATTAAATGTTTGAGGGCAGATTGGCAGCATGTAAATGAGGAGTAGAGGTTACAGAATCTGAGCCTTAGACCCTACGAGTGGGGAAACAGGAAACCAGGGAGTCTCAATCACTCTCTGACAAGTTTTCCACTGCTGATCCTCGATTACTTCCAGCAACAGGGAGCTCAGTCATGGAACCCAAGTCCTGGGCCTGGTGAGGGTCCTCAAGGACCTTGAGGAATGTCCCTCCCTGGCCTCGGTCTTCTCCTCTGAAATAGTGTGGTGTCGATCAGCCCAGTTATCAGACCTTGCCCCACTGGAATCCAGGTAAACCTGAGCAAACATTTTATTGTAAGCAGGAGACCTATGGCCAGAGTAAGCAAGTCAGGAGCCTGGCAGTCCCAGGAGGAGGGAAAAGGTTCCTTCTGTTTTGTTTTGGGTGGGGTGGGGTAGGGAGGGAACCGTGTAGGGAGCGAGCCAAGGGCTGCTCTTTGCTCAGTGCCTGTACCATCAGGGCATGGGTAGAGGACTTGGGGCTGGGGATCGTTCAGAGATAGAGCACCCTGACTTTGCCTGGCACAGAGGCTTCTTGAAGCCCCCTACTCCCCTGCCGCCACTGCAGACAAGGACAAGGGTGAGTCGCTCAGTCATATCTGACTCTTTGCAACCCCGTGGACTGCAGCCCACCAGGCTCCTCTGTCCGTGGGTTTCCCCAGGCAAGAATACTGGAGTGGGTTGGCATGCCTTCCTCCAGGGGACCTTCCCGACCCAGGGATCGAACCCGGGCCTCCTACATTGCAGGCAGATTCTTTACTGACTGAGACACCAGGGAAGCCACTGCAGAGAGAACTCTCATTTCCACATCTCTCCTTCCTCACCCGCTGCCCCTCATTGTCCTCACTTTCCATTCTCTGGTAGAGCTTCCCACCACACATGGTGTTCCATGTTCTTCCCCCAGCCGTCCTGGCTGCCAAACACACACCCCTCCCCTCTGCCACCTCCTCCACGAAGGACTGAGGGCCTCCTCTGAGTCTCTGCTTTCTCCTTGTGCCATCTTTGACTGCAGTGGGTGTGTATGTGATGTCACCCTCCCTTGACGGTGCCCCTCTTCCAGGAGCTTGGGGCCTGGGCACCCCAGTCCCCTCTGAAATGTCCAGTCCCCTAGGCTGGCATTCAGGGAACCCCTGCCTCATGGAACCCTGGACACAAAGAGTAGGGAGGCTCCGGGACTCCCCAGGTGAGTCTTCACCATTTAACCTGTGCACCGAAACCCATCCCCCAAATCTGTACTGTATAGAATCTCCTTGCAGGCCTTGCCCGGGAAGAAAAGCAGCAGGGGGAAAACACCGCCCAGACTTAGAGAGACGTGTGCCGGTTCCATGGTGTTGCTCCATCGTTCTTTTAGGGCCTGAGTCTGCCCCACAGTTACAACACGGACTGTGACATTTCAGAAAGAACCGCTGCACAGAAAGCATTCTGTGGAAATGGGATGAATCCCCCCTCGACATCCATTGCAGCCGGGCGAGGCCACGTGACTCAGCTGTGGTGTGTGGTTTGTGAGCAAAAGTGAGACGTGTAGTTTCCAGGGTGAGTCTTGAAGGGACATTCCCCCTCTTGTTTCTGCTTTGCTTCCGTGGCAGTGGTGGTGCGCCGCAGGGCCCCATTGCACAACTCCCGGGAGCACCGTTCTTACCGCATCCCATCTGAGTGGCCCAGGAGTTGAGCAATCAGAAGGCGGATGGTAAATCATCCCAGCCCTGGGGACTGAAACACCACCAGGGGCATCACAGCAGCTAAGGGAAAGAGCTGAGTCCCCTCAGATCTCAACGTGGAGCAGACATTTCAGCCATGGGCCACCCAAGCCCGCACTTTTGCAAGAGACAAATTTCTTTCTTGTTCTGGTCATGATTAAGTCTGGTCTCCATTGGAGCAGCCAACCCTATAGTCCAACAGACAGACAACATAACTTTCCATGATCAAGAGTCATAGCAGAGCATCCGTCCCTCAGACACTGTGGGGTACTCTGGTCAAGACAAAGTCTTTCTTTAAACAGACATGATTTTGAAACAAATCTCACCTGTAGAGTACTGTGTACTGCACCCTGGTGTGCCAAGTGTGTATATGTGTGGGTGTGTGTGTCTGTGTGTCTGTATGTGTATACTCGGTCATGTCTGACTCTTGGGCCCGCCAGACTCCTCTGTCCATGGAATTTTCCAGGCAAGAATACTGCAGTGGCATTTCCTACTCCAGGAGATCTTCCCAGTGTCACTGACAATAAAATGTCGTGTGTGATAACATCCATGCGCCTCTGGACTGTAAGCCCCAGCAGGGCGAAGATGATGGCAAAAATCAGACTGTTTTCTCCACCTCTGTATCCCTGGAGTTCATTGCAGCCATAATACATGGTGGGCCCGGCAGATGCTGGTTCAGTGGAGGAATGAATGGACACATAGAGGACCACGGCCACGTGCTTGATGTGACGAGCACTGCCCGGCACACAGCCAGGCACTCAAGCTCCTTTGTGGTCTGGCTCCATCTAACTTCCCTACTTTCTTCCTCCACAACCTCTTCTTCTCCAGGAGGATCATCACCTGGGAACTTGGTAGAAATGCACCTTTGTGAGTTGCACTCCAGAGACTCTGGGGTGGACTGCAGTGATCTGTGTGTGTTTTAATAGACTTTACTGTTTACAGCAGTTTTAGGTTTACAGCAAAATCCAGTGGAAAATACAGCCATATCCCATATACTCCTCCTTCTATATATTCATAACCTCCCTCATTATCAGATCTCCCACCAGAGTGGTACATTTGTTACAACTGATGAACCTGCACTGACACATCAGACTCACCCAAAGCCCATAGTTTACATTAGGGTTCCCTCCTGGTACAAATGTATGTGATGTGTCTCCATCAATATAGTATCAGAGTAGCTTCCACTGCCCTGAATATCCTCTGTGCTCTATCTGTTCATCCCCCTTCCTCCCTAGCTCCTGGAAACCCCTGATCTTTTCACTGTTTCCATAGTTTTGCCTTTTCCAGAATGTGAGATAGTTGAAATAACACAGTTTGTAAACTTTTCAGTTTGACATTTTTCACTTGGTAACGCATAGTCATGACTGACTGTGTGGATCACAACAAACTGTGGGAAATTCTTAAAGAGATGGGAATGCCAGATCACTTTATCTGCCTCCTGAGAAATATGTACGCAGGTCAAGAAGCAATAGTTGGAACCGAACATGGAGCAATGCACTGGTTTCAAACTGGGAAAGGAGTACTTCAAGACTGTATATTGTCACCTTGCTTATTTAACTTATATGCAGAGTACATCATGCAAAGTGCCGGGCTGGATGAAGCACAAGCTGGAATCAAGATTGCCAGGAGAAATATCAATAACCTCAGATATGCAGATGACACCACCCTTATGGCAGAAAGTGAAGAAGAACTAAAGATCCTCTTGATGAAAGTGGAAGAGGAGAGTGAAAAAGTTGGCTTAAAACTCAACATTCAGAAAACTAAGATCATGGCATCTGGTCCCATCACTTCATGGCAAATAGATGGGGAAACAATAGAAACAGTGAGAGACTTTATTTTTGGGGGGCTCCAAAATCACTGCAGATGGTGACTGCAGCCATGAAATTAAAAGATGCTTGCTCCTTGGAAAAAAAGCTAGGACCAACCTAGACATCATATTAAAAAGCAGACACACACACACAAAAAGCAGACACATTACTTTGCTAACAAAGGTCCATCTAGTCAAAGCTGTGGTTTTTCCAGTAGTCATGTATGGATGTGAGAGTTGGACCATAAAGAAAGCTGAGCACTAAAGAATTGATGTTTTTGAACTGTGGTGTTGGAGAAGACTTTTGAGAGTCCCTTGGACTGCAAGGAGATCAGCCAGTCCATCCTAAAGGAAATCAGTCCTGAGTATTCATTGGAAGGACTGATGCTGAAACTGAAACTCCAATACTTTGGACATCAACTAACTCAATGGAAAAGGCCCTGATGCGGGGAAAGATTGAAGGAAGGAGTAGAAAGGGGCGTCACAGGATGAGATGGTTGGATGGTATCACCAAATCGATGGACATGAGTTTGAGCAAGCTCCAGGAGTTGGTGATGGACAAGGAAGCCTGGCATGCTGCAGTCCACGGGGTCACAAAGAGTCAGACACAACCGACCGACTGAACTGAACTGAGTGAATACACAATCAAGTTTCCTCCATGTCTTTTCACAACTTGATCACTTATTTATTCTTAGGACTGAATAGCATTCCACTGTTTGATTGGACCACAGTTTATCCACTCACCTACTGAAGGACATCTCAGTTGTGTGATATGTGTTTTAACACACTGTTCAGGTGATTCCCCAGTGGCTCAATGGTAAAGAATATGTCTGCCAATGCAGGAGACGTGGGTTCGATCGCTGGGTCAAGAAGATCCCCTGGAGGAGGAAATGGCAACCCACTCCAGTATTCTTGCCTGGAAAATCCCATGGACAGAAAAGCCTGGTGGGCTATAGCCCATAGGGTCAAAAAGGAATCAGATATGACTTAAGGACTAAATGACAGCCAGGTGATTCTGATGCCAACTGGTATTTGCAAAGCATTTATCTATGCCATAGTTTAACAAATTCGACTCCATAGTCACTCTGTGACATTTTTTTCCCCAGTTCTGCCTATAGCAGTCTCGCTCGTATTTGAAGTCACTGAAGATGCGTCCCCCAGAGTGCGTTACCAGTTCCCACAGTCTGAAGCAGTAGCCCGCTGGGGATTTCCACCGGGATGCTTGTCCATTCTGGCTGTAGCTACCCCTCTCTGGCTGGTCTGTGAGCTCCTGCAGACTGGACCAGGCTCTCTTTAACTCCCCAGCTCCTCGCTCCAGGCTGGGTTTACAGTATGCTGTAAAGAAGTGCTGTCAGCTTGAATAATGCAACAGGGCAGCCATCTAGTAACCTCCTAGATACAGACTCACAAAGCAGCAAGCATTGTGGGAGAGTGACTTTTATCACATCCCCAGGAGCGACATCTTACAAGCACATGTCTCTCCAGACCAAAACGCACTTCTGAAAAAAGCACCGATAAAATTATCTCTCTATAAGAGTGAAGCAAAGAAAAAAAAATTAACATAAGTCAAGCATCATCCATCTGCCAGTACTGTTTTTGCTTTTTCTGTCTTATTATTTCTCCCTGCCCAGGTGATGGATATTGTGGAATTCTGTGAGCTGAAGATAGGTAGCAATGCTCAGAGACATTTAGTAACTTGCTCTAAGGTCACACAGACAGTGCTTTAATATTGGTCTAGGGACCTGTGACTGGAATGCTCTTCCCTTACACCAATCCACTTAAAGGAAGGAGCCAGTGAAAGAAAGAAAGTGTCAGTCACTCAGTCGTGTCCGACTCTTGGACAACTTCGTGGACTGTAGCCCACCAGGCTCCTCCCTCCTTGGGATTCTCCAGGCAAGAATATTGGAGTGGGTTGCTATTTCCTCCTCCAGGGGATCTTCCTGACCCAGGGATCAAAACTGGGTCTCCTGCATTGCAGGAAGATTCTTTACCGTCTGAACTGGAATTTATTTCTTCCATCCATCTATGCACCATTTTCAAAAAAAGAAATGCCACCTCTTCAGGGGGTTCAGTTCAGTTCAGTTGCTCAGTTGTGTCCGACTCTTTGCAACCCCATGACTCACAGCATGCCAGGCCTCCCTGTCCATCACCAACTCGCAGAGTTTACCCAAACTCATGTCCATCAAGTCGGTGATGCCATCCAGCCATCGCATCCTCTGTCGTCCCCTTCTCCTCCTGCCCCCAATCCCTCCCAGCATCTGGGTCTTTTCCAATGAGTCAACTCTTCATATGAGGTGGCCAAAGTATTGGAGTTTCAGCTTCAGCATCAGTCCTTCCAATGAACACCCAGGACTGATCTCCTTCAGGATGGACTGGGTGGATCTCCTTGCAGTCCAAGGGACTCTCAAGAGTCTCCTCCAACACCACAAGTCAAAAGCATCAATTCTTTGGCGCTCAGCTTTCTTCACAGTTCAACTCTCACATCCATACATGACCACTGGAAAAACCATAGCCTTGACTAGACGGACCTTTGTTGGCAAAGTAATGTCTCTGCTTTTTAATATGCTATCTAGGTTGGTCATAACTTTCCTTCCAAGAAGTACGCGTCTTTTAGTTTCATGGCTGCAATCACCATCTGCAGTGATCTTGGAGCCCCCAAAAATAAAGTCTGACACTGTGTGCACTGTTTCCCCATCTATTTCCCATGAAGTGATGGGACCAGATGCCATGATCTTAGTTTTCTGAATGTTGAGCTTCAGGGGGGTGGGGGGCACCATATCTCTGCAGTTTCAGCCAGCAGGCCACTGCAGGAACTAGCTGAAAACGTTTGCCATTCCACAGGCTGTTTACTGGGTCAGGCCTTATCTGATTAGATTTCAACTCAGTTTATAAGTAGAAGTCATAAAACAAGCGAAGTGCAATGGGCAGGCTGCTACCTGCTTTGCAGAAATCAACTCCAGTAACGTTATGACCAGCTGAAGACAGGCAGCCTGGAGGACACATAGCCAGGTGATGCATGCTTCTTGTTCTGCTTTTTTTAAAAAAAATATTTATTTATTGGCTGTACTGGGTCTTCATTGCTGCACGCAAGCTTTCCGTAGTCGCAGTGATCCAGAGCTACTCTCTGGTTGCAAAGCACAGGCTCTAGGGTGCAGCCTCAGTAGTTGAGGTGCATGGGCTTAGTTGCCCTGCGGCATGCGGGATCTTCCTGGACTAGGGATCGAACCTGTGCCCCCTGCATTGTAAGCTGGATTCTTAACCACTGGACCACCAGGGAAGCCCTGGGTCTTCATTTCTCCCATAAACACCCCATGTGTGTGCATCGTGGAGAACAGATGTGTGATCTGCATTAGGGAAGATCACACACACTCCAGGTGATTCTGATGCCCGCCAGCATTCGCGAAGCATTTATCTACAGTAGAGTTTAACAGTTTTGAAACCATAGTCATTCTGTGACTGTTCCCTATGCCTGGATAACTTAGGCCAGATGAACCTCAGCCATCAAGTCCGGTGTTTAAAACCACTGCCAGCTCACCTGAGTTGGAATTCCAGGGGCCCTTTCACTTTTCTAAACTTCAGTTTCCTCATCTGTGATGACAGTTGCCATGGGGACAGGGCCTTCACTCCTGCTGCTTCCAGATTCTTGCAGCAAAACAGGTTCCCAAGGCTCAGGGGAGAAAGGTGGCCTGAGGGAGGAGCCAGGGGGTAGTTGCGCCCCTCCTGACTTGGAACAACCGCTCCTTCTCTTTCAGGGTGTCTCCCAGCTTGGCAAGGCATTGGTGGGGGCGCTTGGTGTCATTTGCTCCACCTAGACCCAAAAACTCAAATCATGATGACTCAAGGCAGTGAACCTCTGTGTGCTTCTGGCAGGTCAAATTCCTTATTGGAAATTCTTGTGCTGTGTTCTAGAGCAGTCGACCCAACATTTTTGGCACCAGGGCCTGGTCTGGTGGAAGACAATTTTACCACAGACCAGGGTCAGGGGAAGGGTGGTTTCAAGATGATTCAAGTGCACTGCATTTATTGTGTGCTTTATTATTATTATTACATCAGCTCCACCTCAGATCCTCAGGCATTAGAGCTCAGAGGTTGGGGACCCCTGTTTTATAGGATACGTAAGGGAAATCAACCCTGAATATTCATTGAAAGGACTGATGTTAAAGCTGAAGCTCCAATACTTTGGCCACCTGATGAGAACTGACTCATTGGAAAAGACCCTGATGCTGGGAAAGATTGAAGGCAGGAGGAGAAGGAGATGACAGAGGATGAGTTGGTTGGATGGCATTACTGACTCAATGGACATGAGTTTGAGTAGGCTCTGGGAGTTGGTGATGGACAAGGAAGCCTGGCGTGCTGCAGTCCATGGGATCGCAAAGAGTCAGGCACAACCAAGCAACTGAAATGACTGAACTAGCCCCCATCCAAAGCCTCTCCTAAGTCCCCCATCTCTGAAGCAGGTGACACCTGGGGGCATGTACTTACAAACTTGAGTTCAGATTCCAGCTCTGCCTCTTATGTCTGTGTGTCCTTGGATGAAGCTCTTGCTACCTCTAAGTCTCCACTCTTTCCTTCTCTACAAAAGCAGAAGAGGGAGAAGAACTCACCTGCTCCAAGAACCCACGGAATGCACATGGCCCACCAGCTACAGAGCAGGGTGGTGTGGTGCTCACCAAGTGTGGCCCCACTCATGCTAAGGCAGAGAGCCTAAGTGCTTTGTCCCCAGAATTGCCCGATAGTAAGTCATGATGCCAATGTCCCCATCCCCACCTGCCTTGCACTACACCAGCCCCTTCCTTCTGAAAACTTCCGTCTCCCAGGGAAAACAGCAGCTCCAGGTGGCTGAAATATGAGTGGAATGAATTCCCTGCAAAAAAGTACAAAAGAAGAGCCAGGGGAGATCCCAGGAGGTGTCAATCCCAGTTTGGAGAATGGTCCATGCTTCCAGGAGGAGGCAGCCCAAGGCTGGGTCTTGAAGGATGAGGAGGCTGGAAGAGAGGATGTGCTGTGCCCTGGTGTATTGAGCCTGCTAGTACTTTAGCATCTGGATGGCTCTGCGGTGGGTTTCAGGGATGCTGACAAGGCAGGACATGGCCACCATCGATGGCTTTGGAAAGGCTCCCTTGTGAGCCAAAAATACAAACTGCTTTCTGGATCTATCCACACATCCCTCCCACCTCCGAGTCCCGAATTCTCCACCTCCCACCCTCTACTGTCCTGGTTTCTTGAAGTGACAGAGCAAACAGCACTTGTGGGGCCCCTCTTGGCTAGGTGCGTGGATAGGTCTCAAGTATATATACACGAAACTCTGAGATGTGAAGATCAGACTAGAAAAGAAAGTCGGTTAAAGTCACATGGATTGGAGGGGAGAGTCAGATCCCAGCTCCTTTCTCTCTGGTCCCCAAATCTTGTATCTTTCCAATAAAACACGCAGCCTTGGAGGCGAAAAGAAGCCTTCATGCTGGAGGAAAACAAAGCCTCTGGAAGGGATGGCCAAACCCTAATAACTGCCCAGGGGGGTGGTTAACTGCCTAGTGGCAATCATCTATTGAATCTTTACTGTATATGTCTCTAAAGGCTTTAGATATTTCAGCTTACTTCTCACCGCTGCTGGCCAGGCAGGGAGGCAGTACTATTTTAACAGGCATCCATTTCACACCAGGAAATTGACACATAGAGTTAAGTGGCTTGTCCAAGAGCACATGACTCATAGGACTTAGAGGTGGGATTTGAATCCAGGCAGCCAGGATCCAGCTCACTGCCCTAACTAGAGTGACGTGTACCCTGTGCAGGGTTGGAAGTGGAGGCTGAAGTCCAGCTTGAATTCTGTTCTCTGGACTGTGCCTGCTGGCTGGTGGCTGCCAGGAGGAAGGGGGGCCTCCATGTAACTTATACCTGAGGACCTCCAAACCAACCTGTCCTCCTGGGAACTGTAGTGGCTGACCACATCACAGCCTTTGTTGGTTATTTATATGACCTTCTCAAGGCCATCCAAGAGCACAGATGAAAGCAGAAAGTGCGTGGAGTCCAGGAAAGGCATTTAAACACCACCCAGCTCAGACCTTCCTGCTCCAGCAGAGGGAAGTGAGCCCTCGAGCAGTTTTTCCTGGGCGGTTTGGCAGACCTCTCTGGGCTGCGTGTCCACACCATTGACCCCGAGGTCCTTCTTCCAGGAACCAGTCCAGTGGAAATGCTCATTGGCCTTGGCCAAGGTCTCTGTGGGAGCCTTGTGTTTAAGAAAGTTGGAAACTGCCCAAAAAAAACATAAAGAAGAGATGGGTCAGATCAATGGCAGTATGTTCGAATTTGGAGTGTCAAACAGATTTTGAACTGAAGAGCAGATTTGCTTATAGTGAAGAGTGAAAGTAGCACAAGATTGACCTGAAATGTGGGATATTTAGTACACCATGAGACCATTTGGGGAAATAATACTTCAGTGTAGGTGTATGTGCTTAATCATTATGTTGAAGGCAGCAGAGAGCGGGGGTTAAGTCCAAGAGTTCTAGAACAAGACTAGCTTATGAGTGTGGGTGAGGATGGGTGGCTTGACTTCCTATGTCTCAGGGTTAAGAGCCCAGACCTGGAGCCAGGGGTCCTGATCTTGCCACTTCCTTCCTGTGTAACCTGGACCGAGTGACTCACTCGCACTGTGCCTCAGTTTCCCCGTGTAGAAACGGGCGTGCAGGTAGCACCTTCCTCCTGGAGCTGTTGTGAGGATTAAGTGCAACCATGTGATGCTGTCAGGCCTGGAGCAAAGTGAGTCCCCAGGCGTCTTAAGCTGAAACCTAGAAGAAAATACTGGAGAAACGTATGCAGCCAACACTGGGCATTGGTTATCTCAGATGAACGCTTATGCTTGAACTCATGCATTTCATCACATTTAAATTTTTTTGGAAAAAAGAATGAATTATACTTGCAGTCAGGAGAAGAAATCATTGTGATTCCAAAAGAAGATACTTGCAAATAGCCCTCAAGGAGGAGAAAACTCATCCTTCTCCTGTCTTCTCTGGATTCACTGCCCCAGATTGCCAGTCTCCTTGCCCCCAGTCCCTCTAGTTCCCTGGGCTCCTCACTGCCACTGTCCTTAGCCCGCGGGGGTGGTCTCCTTACAGGGCAGGTCCCCCACATCCCTGGGAGCTCCCTCAGGACAGGCTGGCATCTAACTGCTGGCCCTGCTCTCCAGGTCTGGTCCAGGGCCCACGTGCGGTAGGTGCCTGCTGAGAATCTACTGAGTCCTGGATCTTGAAAGCTCTACCCAAGGGGCTTATTGGAGGAAGTGCCTTCTCCAGCCTCCAGTAAACATGCTCCCTTCTGACCCCATAGGAATGCTCTTGGCTCTCGTTCCCAAGTCAGGCCCTAAAAATGAACACTGTGTGTTAATTACACAACAAAACAGTGCATTCTGGACTCAGCCTCCTGGTGGCTGACCCTCTGGGCTGCCATGTGGTCAGCCAACTGCTGCAGAGCCTGTCCCCCGGGAAGGGACCTCCAGCCCTCCCAGCCCCGGGCAGCAGCATTCTCCGAGGCCTCGGGGGCAGATGCCAACCCTGGAAATGAAGGGCCACTTCGCACATTAAATAAGAGGAGCTGTCATTTCCATGCATGTGTGCATGTGTGCGTGAGTGAGTACATTTGCGTGCATGCACGTCCACACACCAGACCAAACCACACCAAACCAAAATATTGTAAAAGAAGGAGAGAAAGGGAACATTTCCCTTTCCTGGGTAAATTCTCTGTTCAGCTTTTTCCCTCATTCATCTTAGAGAGATACTGAAAATTTTTCCTCCTTTATAACAAATCATCAGAACAGCTGCTAAAGGCAGCTGACCCTTGACCTGGGGGGTACCCTAGCGGGTAGAGAGTGGAGGTCTGGAGACCCAGGTCCTGTCCCCTGGGACGGCCAGAACACTACTCCAGCCTCCTCTGTCCTGCAGGAAATGAGGTCAGTGGTGCCAATTTCTCTCTTTTCAAGGAAACATCTGGACAGTTGGATTTTTTATTTGAACCGTTTTGATTTTTTAAACTGCTCTGGGGGTGGGGCACAAAGCAAGAACGGAACAGAAGAGTGTTTGTGGGCCACATAAAAACCTTGAGATGGCGATTCCTGAAGCTCCTCCCCATTTTGCAGATGAACAAACCAAGGGACCACATCTTGCCCAAAGTCCCTAGGAGTGAGTGAGTGATCCAGGAATGAGGCTTCCAGTTTCTCAGCCCAGGCTCTTCCCTCTGTCCTGCTCTTGAGGCCAAGGGTGTGCATGCCCAGGAGCGGGGTCTCTCAGGAGAAGAACCAGATGGTCCTGCCTTCCCTCCAGCCCCCGGTCCTACCTCTTCAAAGGAGTCCATTGTGACCAATTGGTGGCCAATGCTTCCAGCAACAGGAGAGAGCCCAGAGATAAGGGGCACAGTCTGGTACAGAGACACCAGGGTCAAGGGAGATGGAGGCGCCTCTGGAATTATAGGGCAAGGGCGGGGGGACTGAGCTGGAAGGCCAGCTTCTCTGCTGGGTGAGTGTGTAAGTGACAACAGTTCTCAGGGTATCAGTGCACTCAGGTGGAAAACCAGGTAACACACACGGCTGGGTACAAAGTCAAGTTAATGCAAGTCAGTCCCCAAGGTCCGAGCAGGTGCTTCTTAGTGCGATAATTCTGGATGGCCAGACGTGACCTCTTGCAAGAGAAATTAGACAGAGTCCGGTGCAGTTTTAAAAAACAGGTCAGCACTTTGTGGAGGGTCAGCTCAATGAGGAATTCCATGTTTTACGTGGAGTCAGTGTAACCAGGACCAGAGTCCCTGCCAAGGACAGAGACATGCTCAGAAAAGACAGCTCAGAGCTTTTGAAGTCAGCTCCCCAATTGTGCAGAGGAGGGGAGAAGGGACCTTGAATAAGGAGGCTTCAGGCCGAAGTAGAAAGAGCACTTGACCCAGGGGACAAGTCCTCTGGTCCTGTCTCCACATCATTCAGCTGTGTGACTTTGGGAAAGTCATGTAACCTCTCTGGAACCCGGTTTTCACAACCACAACAAGGAAAATAACATCTTGCACGCTGGTGGCAAGAGTAACTGGGGCAAGTTGTTTTTGTTGTTTAGTTCCTACTTTATGTCTGGCTCTTTTGTGACCCCATGGACTGTAGCCCGCCAGGCTCCTCTGTCCATGGATTTCCCAGGCAAGAAGACTGGAATGGATTGACATTTCTTCCCTCAGGGGATCTTCCCAACCCAGGGATCAAATCCATGTCTCCTGCAATGGCAGACAGATTCTTTACCACTTAGCCACCAGGGAAACCCTACCTCAGGAAAGAAAGTGCATAATACATGTGACTCCCTGGGTGGTCCCAGCTCCTCCACATCCTGATTGCCTGGCGTCTCCTTCTGGGACCTCATTTTCCCTGCCTGGATTCATGCTTGTGTTTGAGTAATGTTTCCCAAACGGCAGTCTTTGGCATATTACATTTGTGATTTTTACCATCACCCAAGTACATTTGGTGAAATTTATTACTTCACATTAAAAAAATAAAAATTAATGGATCCCTTATATAAACTGAAACATAAAAATGTAAAGGAAAACATTGCATCAGTGTTCTAAGTGGAGAAGCTGTTTCACTGGTCGTAAATTGAAATCATTGGTAAAAATAAACACCATCAAAAGCAAACGAGGTATTAAATTCGAGCTAGACCCAGCTCCTGGGGAAGGTTCTGGGCACACTGCATTTCCCCTTGTTACAAGCAGAGAAGGGTGTTAGAGAAATGTCAGGGCCAGTGTGAATGGAACATTGCTTCCTGGTGTAACCAGGAGGGTTTAAGTAATTCACCTAGGAATCATTTTTGTGCTCTGTGGTTTGATTTATGCCTTGAAACTGTGCCTCAGAAAATGATGTTGGGGGAGCCTCCAGCCCCATCTCCGTGAACACAGGCTCGTAGGCTGAGCAGAGGCTGTTCCCGGGCAAGTCTGTCCTGGGGACAGACCTTGTCTGGAGGAAGCCATGCGGAGTGGCTGTGGGTGGGACCATAGAGTCCTCATAACTTGGAGAGGAGTCCTGAGAGGGAGCCTTTGATGACAGCTTATGGAATGATGCTCTGGGACCCTGGTCACGTGAAGAGTGTGTTCCTTGTATTCGGTGTAAGAGTGTATTCACTGGAAAAGAAACCAGTGACCTTAATAATGATAGAAACCACAGCCCATGAGACAGCCATCCAAGGCTTCCACTGGAGGTAAAGATGAAATAAAGCTGCAAGATACACTGAATCCAGTTTCCCCATCCTCAGACTCGTGAGAAGCCTCCCAGGTAAGAGTTTGAATAACTTTCATGTTTGCTCACCAATGGAATTGAGATCATAAAATCTTTAACCTTGATTAGGTTTTTACCACATACCAGGCACTGTGCTAACCGTCCAGTAGGTGTTATCTCATTTATCCTTCACAGCAGGTAATTATTGCTGTCATTATTTTATGTCTGAACAAAGCAAGATGCAGACACACAAGACTGATGTGGCAGCCAGGGTCACCATCTCTGGGAGGCGGGACTGGGTTCAGACTCCAACTCCACATTTTCCAGGGGGCAGCCCAGGGTTCAAAATCTAACAGAGCCTCTGGGGGTCAGAATGAACCCACTCTGTGAAGCACAGAGGCCGGCTGCCCACAGGGGCTGGACATGACCATAAGGGTTGCTGGGACGAACACTCAGCCTGGGGAGAGGGTACTGGTGACCCCACCTTTGAATGCATAGCCACAGGACACTCACCACACATCGTCTCCTGGGGTGCTGGCAAGGCAGTGAGCTGTCCTCCGGATCCTGATTTTACAGACTTTGCAACAGATCCCAAGAGACATGGAGTCACTGGCCAGAGTCACCCGGCCATTGAGAGGCTGAGCGAGAGTTGAATCCAAACTTCCCAGGGAATAGACCTTGATTCTACACATTTTGTGAACCTAGACTAGCCCTGGCACCCACCATCTACTTTCAACCCGTCTCCTCCAGTGGCCCCATCTTTGCTTCAACCTTTAACCCCCTAAACTCTAACCATCATGCAGCAGCCAAGGAATATTTTAAAAAAGTAAATCTACCACTTAATTTCCAATCCTCTGCTGGCCTTACATCAACTTAGAATAAAGTCCAAACTCCCTTTCCAGACCTACAAGTCCTTCCAAGGCCCTGCCTGTCATGAGCTAAATTGTGTCCCCTCCCCTCAAATCCATATATTGAAATTCTAACTCCCAGGATCTCAGAATGTGACTGTATTTGGAGACAGGGTCTTTAAAAAGGTGACCCCATGGACTATAACCCTCTAGGTTCCTCTGTCCGTGGGATTTCCCAGGCCAGAATACTAGAGTGGATTGCCATTTTTTTCTCCAGGGGATCTTCCCAAGCCAGAAATTGAACCTGCATCTTCTGCATTGGCAGGTGGATTCTTTACCACTGAGCCACCTGGGAAGCCCTTTAAAAAGGCAGTTAGAGTAAAAATCAGGTCACTGGGGGAGGCCCTAATCCAATATGGCCTATGTCCTTATAAGAATAGGAGATGAGGACACAAACATGTACACACGCACACAGAGGGAAGAGCCTGTGAAGACATAGGGAGGAGAAAAATGATCATCTACAAGCCCAGAAGAGAGGCCTCAGAAGGAATCAACCAGGTTTACACACTGCTCTCAGATTTTTAGCCTCCAAAGACAGGACATTTCTGTTGTTTAAGTCACCCAGTCTGGGGAATTTCATTATGATAGCCCCAGAAAACTAGCACACCTCCCTGTGACTCTCCCCTTTGCTCTCTGCATCCAACATTGGCCTCCAAATTCTTCCAAGTTTTTTGGTTGTGAACATTCATGCCTCAGGGCCTTTGCACATACTCAACCAGAAACAGAATATTTTAGATAATAAGAGTGGAGGGGTAGAGAATTTGCAGAAGAATGAAGAAGCAATGAGGCCTGAGGTATCCTCCTAATCTTCGGGAATGCTCTAGATTGAATATTTGTGTCCCCCCAAAATTCATGTGAACCGTGAACTTCCAGATGTTCAAGCTGATTTTAGAAAAGGCACAGGAACCAGAGATCAAATTGCCAACATCTGCTGGATCATCAAAAAAGCAAGAGTTTCAGAAAAACATCTATTTCTGCATTATTGACTATGCCAAAGCTTTTGACTGTGTGGATCACAATAAACTGTGGAAAATTCTGAAAGAGATGGGAATACCAGACCACCTGACTTGCCTCTTGAGAAATCTGTATGCAGGTCAGGAAGCAACAGTTAGAACTGGACATGGAATGACAGACTGGTTCCAAATAGGAAAAGGAGTACGTCAAGGCTGCATACTGTCACCGTGCTTATTTAACTTATATGCAGAGTACATCATGAGAAATGCTGGACTGGATGAAGCACAAGCTGGAATCAAGATTTCCAGGAGAAATACCAATAACCTCAGATATGCAGATGGCACTACACTTATGGCAGAGAGCAAAGAACTAAAGAGCCTCTTGATTAAAGTGAAAGGAGAGAGTGAAAAGTTGGCTTAAAGCTCAACATTCAGAAAACAAAGATCATGGCATCCGATCCCATCACTTCATGGCAAATAGATGGAAAAACAGTGGAAACAGTGGCAGACTTTGTTTTCTTGGGCACCAAAATCACTACAGATGGTGAATGAGGTCATGAAATTAAAACACGCTTGCTCCTTGGGAGAAAAGTTATGACCAACCTAGACAGCATATTAAAAAGCAGAGACATTACTTTGCCAACAAAGGTCCCTCAACTTAAGGCTATGGTTTTTCCAGTAGTCATGTATGGATGTGAGAGTTGGACTATAAAGAAAGTGGAGTGCTGAAGAATTGATGCTTTTGAACTGTGCTGTTGGAAAATACTCTAGAGAGTCCCTTGGACTACAAGGAGATCCAGCCAGTCCATCCTAAAGGAAATCAGTCCTGAATATTCATTGGAAGGACTGATGTTGAAGATGAAACTCCAATACCTTGGCCACCTAATGCGAAGAGCTGACTCATTTGAAAACACTCTGATGCTGGGAAAGATGGAAAGCAGGAGGAGAAGGGAAAGACAGAGGATGTGATGGTTGTATGGCATCAGTGACTCAATGGACATGAGTTTGAGCAAGTTCTGGGTGTTGGTGATGGATAGGGAGGCCTGGTATACTGCAGTCCATGGGGTCACAAAGAGTTGGACATGACTGAGTGACTGAACTGAACTGAGAATTCATGTGGAAGTTCTACTCCCAAAGTGGTGATGATTGAAAGTGGGCCTTTAGAAGTTGATCAAGATTAGTGAGGGCTTCCCTGGTAGCTCAGAGAGTAAAGAATCTGCTTGCAATGCAGGAGACCTGGGTTCAGTCTCTGGGTTGGAAAGATCCCCTGGAGAAGGGAATGGCTACTCACTCCAGTATTCTTGCCTGGAAAATCCCATGGACAGAGGAGTTTGATGGGCCATAATCCATGGGGTCACAAAGAGTCACAGGACTGAGCATACACATCCCACCCAGTTTCAGCTTCTTGTCTTAGCTGGTCCTCCAAGCTTTCCGGTTTCTTTGGAAACCCTCAGGTCCATTCACTGCCCCATCCTTTCTGTTGCCTGCACAGCTACTGACCTGTGGTCTGCCCCTTCACATGCATGGCTCCCGTGTTCATGGGGATTTCCCACTCCTCACTTGTGAGGCCTTGAGGATGGACTTCTTAGGATGGATTAACGCCTTTATGAAAAGTAGAAGAGAAAGGGCTCTCGCCACGTTGTGCAGACACAGCAGGAGAGTGGCCATCTGCACACCAGGAAGAGAGGTCTCAGCAGGAACAGCATCTGCCTTGACCTTGGACTTCCCAGCCTGCGGAAGTGTGAGAAACCAATTCTTCGTTGCTTAAGCCACCTGGTCTATGGTCTTTTGTTACAGCAGCTTGAGCACACGAAGACAGGAAGGATGAGGCCAAGACGGGGTGTCAGGAGACTGAGTTTTTCTCTCCTGCTAGTGTGACCCTAGGTAAGGGATTCCCTTCTGCGGGCCTCAGTTTCCCCATCTATAAAAGAGAAGTCCTAGTCCTGAAAACCTCTACAGTGGAGAGTTTCTGCCCTGATCAGAGGGAATATCTGCCCTTGAGCTGACCAGCACTGAGGGCCCAGAAAAGAATGGAGGCTACATATATGAGCTTGGAGCTGCCCAGAAGCAGGGAGGCGAGGAGGGGGAGGGGAAGGCATCCTCAGGCAGGGACCTCACTCAGCAGTTTTCAGGGGTGCCTGGGATCAGAGCTCAGGCTGGGTCCTGCAGGCTCTGGGAAACCCAGCTCATACCTTTCTCCTCCCTGGTTAAATATTTGCCGGCTTTAGCCTGATCTGAGAGGAGTTCAACCTGTCAGCCCAGCCAATGCATTTGTACGTGTCCTTGTGCACATGTGGGCTTAGCGCTGAGGCAGCACTTCTGCTATCCAGTTTTTTATTTAACTAGGAAAAAAAAAAAAAACCAGATACTTGCTCCCCACTCCCCACTCATACCTCCCACTCTGCTGCCCAGCTGACCTTGGCTCCACTCAAGACCAACCAGTACCTGACAAGCCACCCCAGTAGGGTTCAGAGCCATAGGTCTTCATGCTGAGAGTGTGGGCCTGAATTCTTGCTTTGCCACTGGGGCTGTGTGTCTTTGACAATTCCTTTAACATCGGGAATAGCCTCCACCCCTGCAAAATGAGCTCATAAAGCCCCCTTAGGCCTCAACCCTTGCCCTCACACCCTTTGTTTTGCTCTCCAAACTCAGTGCCCTTCTACTGGGCATCTCTCCTTATCTTGGCTCTTGTGTTTCTGCCTCCCCACCTCTCCCCTTCCTTGCAGAGGCAGCAGTATTTGATGGCAGCTGCCTAGCTCTTGAGTGGGCAGCCTTGAAGGCGGGTTCAGATCTCATCTGCATCTCTTGCCTTAAGGGAAAGTTACCTAACCTCTCTCAACCTTGATGTCCCCTCTGTGTGATGGGGTAAGAGAATCAGGTCTTCTTAGAGAATCAGGTCTTTAACCCTTGTTCCCTTGTTGAGAGGATTAAAGAAGATGATGCTGCCATATTGATGTTCAGTTCAGTTCAGTCGCTCAGTCTGTGTCTGACTCTTTGCGACCCCATGGACTTCAGCACGCCAGGCCTCCCTGTCCATCACCAACTCCCGGAGCCCACCCAAGCCCATGCCCATGGAGTCGGTGATGCCCTCCAACCATCTCATCCTCTGTCATCCCCTTCTCCTCCCATCTTCAATCCCTCCCAGGATCAGGGTCTTTTCCAATGAGTCAACTCTTCGCATGAGGTGGCCAAAGTATTGGAGTTTCAGCTTCAACATCAGTCCTTCCAATGAACACCCAGGACTGATCTCCTTTAGGATGGACTGGCTAGATCTCCTTGCAGTCCAGGGGATGCTCAAGAGTCTTCTCTAACACCACAGATGTAAGAACATCAATAAAGATCACTATGATTATTCAGGAGATCATCCCAAGCCTGTCTTCCCTGCTTATTAATTTCCCTGCCTTCACCCTTTCCATTCCCACACCCTGGTGGGGGGGGAGGGGTTGGGTAAGATGCCTCCTCTTTATTCTGTGCCGTGCTGACCTCTAAAGATATAGCCTGTAATGGACTTAATCACCATTTGTTTTTTTTGGTTTTTTTTTTTTTTATTCATGTAGCATTTTATTTTTTTTTATTTTGTATTTTTTTCATTTATTTTTATTAGTTGGAGGCTAATTACTTTACAATATTCTAGTGGTTTTTGCCATACATTGACATGAATCAGTCATGGATTTACATGTGTTCCCCATTTAATCACCATTTGTGCTTGTGATGATGGTGAGTACTTCCTGGGCAGTTATCTTCTAACCCTCAGGTCCACAGCACTTGAGCAGCCCCAGGTTCTTGAGTGAATGAATAAATGGGCGAATGAGTAAATGAACGGCCAATGACCTTTCCAGACCCATGGGAAAATGCTCTTGGTCTCCAGCAATCAATAGAGATCTGTGTCCCACTTTTTCAGTTATGCCCTAGAAAACGATCGCCAGGCTCAGAGGCATGACACAGTGATCGATGGACTGGACAGGGCAGAGGAGGGGGCAGAGAGGTCATGTGGAACAGCCCTTGCTCCCAGCAGGCCTCCTACGGTGGGCGAAGGACTAGCACATGAATCTATACCCTTTCATTCAACTCATTCCGCTGGAGGGCTTGCCGGGCTCCCAGCCCAGGCTGGTACAGTCCTCAGAGAGTTTCCTTAAATTTCATCTGAGGGCCACCCTGGATGAGTCAGTTCAGTTCAGTCGCTCAGTCGTGCCCGACTCTTTGAGACCCCATGGACTGCAGCACGCCCGGCTTCCCTGTCCATCGCCAACCCCCAGAGCTTATTCTAACTCATGTCCACTGAGTCGGTGATGCCATCCAACCATCTCATCCTCTGTCGTCCCCTTCTCCTTCTGCCTGCAATCTTTCCCAGCCTCAGGGTCTTTCCCAGTGAGTCTGTAGGATCCATGAGATCCGAAGTTCAGCTCCATGAGGGAGGAACCCCTCTGCCATCCTCGGACTCTGATGATGCTGCCACCGGTCCACGTGGAAACTCAGCCCCAGGAGGGGCCCACACCCTGGATTACCACTGAGACAGACCAGCATTTTCTTGAAAATCTTAATAAAAGACCAAGAGAGGACCCAAAGAGACTGTATCTCATTTCCCTTGGCTCCTTGCTTGCATTTCATTTTTTATTATTCTTGTAACTACTTCTGAAGACTCAATAGTGTTTGCATTTTACTTTTATTTTTGCTTTTTTATTTGCTGGGCCACTGGAAAGTAAGATGCAGATGTCATGATCACTTACTCCTGAATATTTCAACAAATATCTTCTAAAACGAAAGGCCTTTTCCTCACCTAACCACCCTCCAACACCTCACCTGAGATCATTGATGAGAAATTTCTAATGTCATCTAATACCCAACCCGTAGTTAAAAGTACAAAATTGTCTCCCAGATCACTTTTGCAATTTTTTTTTTTCCCAAATCAGAGTCCAATCAAGATCCACACAGTGCACTGTGTATGATGTATTTTAAGTCTCTTTTCACCTAGAGTTGTGCCTCCTGCTTATACCTTTTTTGTTCTTTATTTATTTCCTGACTTTGGCTGCTAGGCCAGAATTGGCCAGACATCATGAAAGATGCCCCACACCCTGGGGTTGTTCACTGTCCCCTTGTCCACCTATAGTTGGTTCCTGGCTGAGCCTAGACGTGGCTGTCTTCAGAACTGGTGGTGTTAGTAAAGGGACTCTTGGTGATCTCAGCAACAGAGAGGTGATACATGCAGTGGGGACGCAAGGGTGCCTGAGCAGAAGATGGACCCTGGGTATGAGAGGACTTTTTTCACATCAGAGGGAGCCCAGAGGACCTGGGCAGGTGAGGGCATTGGATTCTTCCTGACCCTCCCCCTCGATGTCACCTGCCCCCACCCCCCTTCAGCCTACTGTGCTGTTCCATCCTGCCCCACCCCTACTAGCGTCTTATCTTAGACCCAGGGAAAGCTCTGAGCACTGGCTCACTTTTCCTTTACCTCTGCCCTGGTTCAATTTAAATTCTAGATTGATGAAAATGTTCAAATTCACGTATAAAAGTAAAGAAATAAGACTAGCATAAATATCGGTAAGTATTATTGTACTTTACTGAGTTGAGCAGGAGCTTTAAGCATGACCTCAAAAAGCTGACCCGGTACAGAGAGAAAGGAATTGATTTGACCAAATCAATCAGCTGTAATAAAAAGGCCAAACAAATTCTGGAGAAAATAAGATGAACCATGGTAGTTGACTTCGGACACTTAATATCTTCCACATGCAAGCTGTAATCTATAGAGTTTGTGTAAATAGTAGGTTTTATGGTTTGCTATCAGGGTGTAACAAATTACTGCAAACTAGTGGCTTGAAATAATTGTTTGATTTGTCTGCTATTGATTCTTCAACGGGTTTGGCAGGGCTGACTGCTCTCCCCGCTGTGTGTCTGCTCACCACTGAGGAGTGGCTGGAGTGGGTTGAAGAACCCACTTCCAAGTGACCACTCACCTGGCTGGCTGTCAGAAGCCAAGCCAGAGTTATTGGCTGGAGCCTCGGTTTTCTTCCTCCGGGCTTGTCCATGTGGCTAGACTGGGCCTCTGACAAAATGGTGGTGTCAGAACTTATTGCCTGGCAGCTGACTTCAAAGAGAGCCAAAGCTGGGGAGCCTTGGGTCTCTGAAGGCTGAGCCCTGAAACAGTGTTACTTCTGCTACACGCTATCAGTTGAAGCAGGTCATCTGAGCACCCCAAGTCCAAGGGGGGAAGGGAGCAAAGAAACAAAGACCAGAAGACATGGTTCATTGGAAACACCAAAGTAACCTTCTGCCACAATGAGAAATTAAACAAAACCCCAACAGAAAAACAGACAATGAATGAGAACAAATAATTCATTTAAGAAGCACAGACTGGCAACAGATATATAAACATATATTCAACTCAGCATAATGGAAGAAATACACGTTTAAATTTCACCTAATTTTTCCTCACACAAGAATGGAAGAGCATATTGCCAAGACTCATAGACCATTGTTGGAGTAAAAATTTTCCGTGAATTTCCCAGAGGAGAATTTTGATAAGATGCAACCAAAATCTCCAAAAATAATGAATCTTTTGATTCAGCATTTCCACTTTAGGATTTTCCAGTACTTTTCGGTAAGGAAATACTCAGAAAAGCATACAGTGTTGTTTCCTTAGTAAGAGATTGAAAGTACATTGACTATTCTTTAATTGTGGACTAAAATTGTTGCATTGATTTGGTAGAACACAATGCAGTAAATATATTAATGAATCTGGTGGTTAGGCTGCTGACTTGGCATCAGAAAATATTTGCCAACCCTTCCTACCTCTGATCTGATATTTCAGGCATTCATCTACTCAATCATTCCACAAAAATATTAAATGAACATGGGGATCAGTGGCTATGCAAGATACAGTCCCTGCCCTAAAAGCATTTTCATGGTCTTTGGAGAAAATAGACATATTAACTGCTAAGTACTGGGTTGGCCAAAAAGTTAGTTTGGGTTTTTCCATCAGATGTTACGGAAAGAACCAAATGACCTTTTGGCCAACCAATATAACACAGTGCATATAGTATGACATATAGTCATGTCAAGGGCATGTTGTAGGGGTCACAGAGCAGGCAAGCACGGGGTGGAGGCTTTAAGGAGGAGGGGACATCTGAGTTGGGCTCTGAAGTGTGCATGCACTTGGGCCAGGTGAGGAAGTCTGGGCAGGAACCTTGGCATCTGACAGCACAGGCAATTAATGTTTTCAACTCAACTGACCTATTTAGCAGGAGTGAGAAATTCACAAGCCAATAGGAAGAGAGGAGAGAGGAGAGGCATCCAGACTGGAGCAAACATGAGGCATTTTATAGCTTATCACAGAAGGAACCACACCTCTCTCTCTTTTTTTTTTTTTTTAAACAGCAAGAATAAGAAGCTTCTCTCACCATCCCCAGTCACTATGGTAACCAAAGACCCTTCTGCTCAGAGTGATGGGCTCTGTGTCTTCTCTCCCAGGATAGCACGCGAGGCTCATGATGCTGTGACATCCAAGCAGGGCTCCGGTGAGGACAATCCACACCCTTCCTTAGACACTGAAATGCATTTCAGTGAACAGCACCAGGCAGCCAAGAGGTCTAGGATGGCTTCTCAAACTTCTGCCCATCAGGGTCGCCGTTAATAAACAGATGTAACCACAGTTTGGTTTCCAGAGGTGTGACCTTGAGCAAGCCACTTTCTCTCTCTGAAGAACAAATATTCTGGACCAACCAACTCTCAGGATTGGTCCAAAGATTCATGTGACACTGTCCCCCATCAAGTGCCACCCATATAAAACTCAACATCATTTTGTGTCTCAGAGCTTCAGCTTTATCAGCTACACCTCTGGGCGAATGTTCTCTGCTAGGGGATCAGCTGTCGAGAGCCATTTCAGGCTGCACTCCAATTATTCTGTCCTCTTTGGCATTTTTCTGCCTTGTCTCCTCTTAATGATCCCCACAGCCACAGTCTCAGTTCAGTTTCCATGGTCTCTTTCTTATAAAATGTCTCCCTGCTCTGCGCTTCCACAAGATATCAAACTCCTTTTTTAAGATTTTTCTTTTATATGGATCATTTTTAAGAAAGCCTTTATTGAATTTGTTACAATATTGCTTTTGTTTTGTTTTGGGGTTTTGGCCACAAGGTAGGTGGGATCTTAGCTTCCAAACCAGGGATCGAACCCATGCTCCCTGAACTGGAAGGCGAAGTGTTAACCTCTGGACCACCAGGGAAGTGCCACGCTCATTTCAAAGCACAAATCTATGTCTTCTCCTGCTTGCAGCTCCTCAGTGGTTCCCAACTGCCCAAAGGGCAACCAAAACTCCTTATGAGGGACTGCTCTGGCCCCCCTAGTTGCTAAGACTGTGCTCCCAATGCAGGGACACAGATTTGGTCCCTCCTTGGGAACTAAGATCTCGCATGCTGCACGGTGCAGCCAGGAAAAAAAAAAAAAAAAACCTTAAGAGAGTCTACAAGGCCCCTTCTAACCAGCCCCCATCTACCCAATCAAACTCAATTCTAGATTTTCCAACCCATATACTGTATGCCCAATAAATCTGTCACTAGTCAATCTTAAAGCACACTGTACTTTCTCATGCATCCACGCCTTTGTGGTTCCCGCTGTCTAGAACTACCATGTCTTCTAATCCTTCTCTTGGTCTAAAACTGTTCTCTCAAGTAACCCCCCCTAACAACTGCCTGCCCTGTGCTCTGGTAACTTTGGGGGCTATTTCAGTCATCCTCTGCTTGGTTTTCTCTGGGCCCACCCCCTCACTGACCTAGAGCAACCCGAGGGGCTTGGCTCAGGGGACGTGCTCAACCAGTGAGAGACGGATCATTCTGGGCTAAGCCTTTTGCTCACAGCTGAGACATGGGGACCCTGCCTGGGAGCTTCCAGCTCCTGGAAGTGGCTGCCATCACCTTCCTCCCTGGGAGTCATGTTTCCTCCCGAGGCTGTTTCTAGACATGTGGAATACTTGGGGTTTAGCTACTTTCGGTTATTTTTTCCGAATCAAAGAATTTCCCCCTTCCGTGAACAAGCTTACCCTTCAATTAATTTCATGGGACTTTTGTGGGCAAATGGGCCTTAGGACACATCTGGTGAGTGGAGTCCTGTGTTTGCTCTATGGATGAGGAAGCAGGTAAGAGGTGGACCACACAGCTGGTGGGGAGGCCTCCCCAGCACGCCTCGCTCTCCAGAGCGGCCTGACTCACTCCCCCCAGTACCTGGGACCCCAGACTCTGCGGAAAGCAGCCTTGTGTTCACAGGGTCCTTCCCAGATCCCCAAACGCTGCCCCCTCGGAGATCGAGCTGTTAATATAATTCTTGCTTTTACAGGTGGGGATCAGAAGCTCAGAGCAGGGCAAGCTCCCAAAGTGAGCCGCACAAGGAGACTCAAACTGAGCTCTTGTCTCTCTGCCGGGCCCCTTTCCCTTTAAAGGACAAATATGGGCAACCCATATCCTGAAATGCAAAAACCCTTAATTATTTCTGAAGCCTTTTAAGGGCAAAGATACATGGATATTGCTGGAATCTTAAAGGCCAGGAGAAAGTGCAGCGTGGAGGCCTGGGAGGAATTACTGGAGGAGCATCAAGTAACTTCCCTTGTAAGGCATGGAAGCGGTGTTTACATGCCTCAGATTCCACCATGACCTTCTGCCATGGCACTTCTTCCTCCTGATCTATTTATTTCTATCAAAAACTAACGACTCCATGGGCTTCCCTGGTGGCTCAGTGGTAAAGAATCCACCTGCCAATGCAGGAGACCTGGCTTCGATCCCTGTGTCAGGGAGATCACTTGGAGAAAGAAATGACAACCTTTTTTTCTCTAACCTGTCAGAGAAGACTGACAGGTTACAGTCCATGAAGTGCAAAAGAGCTGGACACTACTTAGTGACTAAATAACAACAATGGCTCCATGCCCCCCTTTAAATGTAAATATCCTGTCTACCTTGAAAGCAGAATCATAGCATAATCTCCTTGTATGTGTGATTTTTTTAGCTTTTCATTTTATATTGGAATAGAGTTGATTAATAATCTTGTGGTAGTCTCGGGTGTACTGTTTTTAGGAAAATCCACATGATGCTCTAACTTTAATACAGAGGAGGAATAAGAGGAAATGGTTTTGTGATATAGTGATATGCATTTTGGTATGTAAAGGCTCAGGCAAGACCGTACTGAAAAATATAATAAAGTAGTCAGCTCACCTGCATCTATACATAAGAAAATGGTTTCCCAGGTGGTGCTAGTGGTAAAGAAGTTGTCTGCCAATGCAGGAGACACAAGACACAGGTTCAGACTCTGGATTGGGAAGATTCCCTGGAAACAGGAAATGGCAATGCACTCTGGTATTCTTGCCTGGAGAACTACATGGACAGAGGAACCTGGCAGGCTACAATCGTTGGGATGGCAGATAGTCAGACACAACTGAGCAACTTCACACAATAGCACACAAATAAAAAAATCACCACGAATAATTACAGAGATCAACCTAGGTGTGTTCTGTAAGTGATGCGCAGCACTTATAGGAATTATGTGATTTTTTTAAAACAGAGAACAACTCTTGAAAAGATGCCAGAATCAACAAAGCACAAGTTTCCCTCAACTTACATGGTAGTTGCATTCCTGAAAATTCAGGGAATATTCAGTTCAGTTCAGTTCAGTTGCTCAGTCGTGTCTGACTCTTTGCGACCCCATGAATCGAAGCATGCCAGGCCTCCCTGTCCATCACCAACTCCCGGAGTTTACCCAAACTCATGTCCATTGAGTTGGTGATGCCATCCAGCCATCTCATCCTCTGTCATCCCCTTCTCCTCCTACCCCCAATCCCGCCCAGCACCAGGGTCTTTTCCAATGAGTCAACTCTTCGCATGAGGTGGCCAAAGTATTGGAGTTTCAGCTTCAGCATCAGTCCTTCCAATGAACGCCCAGGACTGATCTCCTTTAGGATGGACTGGTTGAATCTCCTTGCAGTCCAAGGGACTCTCAAGAGTCTTCTCCAACACCACTCCATGCAAAAACCCCTTCAAGTGTCTACGCAAAAGGGAAGTAGGTTCTGGATGTCCAAATAATACATTAACAAATAAAATCGAGCAGCACATTAAAAGAGTGATACACTGTGACTGGGTAAAATGTATCTAAATATTTTAGCATGTGTTGAATATTATAAAATATCTTAATATAATGTATTACATTAATTGATCTAGGAGAAAACATTATAAGATTATTTTTATGGAAACAGAAAATCCATTTGACAGATTCAATAATAATCCATTATTTTTAAAAAGTAATAGTATAATAATGGATGGATATTTCTTTAACATGGCACTATATGTCTCTCTACTCAAGAGGAAACACAGAATCAATCCTATTAAAGGCAAGAGCAACAAGGTCCTTCACGATCACTAGTTTTGTTTAATGTCTTCTTGGTTTTCCCAGTGATCACATACAGATGTGAGAGTTGGACCATAAAGAAAGCTGAATGCTGAAGAACTGATGCGTTTGAACTGTGGTGTTGGAGAAGACTCTTGAGAGTCCCTTGGACTACAAGGAGATCCAACCAGTCCATCCTAAAGGAAATCAGTCCTGAATATTCATTGGAAGGACTGATGCTGAAGCTGAAACTCCAATACTTTGGCCACATGATGTGACGAACTGATTCACTGGAAAAGACACTAATGCTGGGAAAGATTGAAGGCAGGAGGAAAAGGGGATGCCAGAGGATGAGATGGTTTGGATGGCATTACTGACTTGATGGACATGAGTTTGAGCAAGCTCCAGAAGTTGGTGATGGACAGGGAGGCCTGGCGTGCTGCAGTCCATGGGGTCACAGAGTCACACATGACTGAGTGAATGAACTGAGTAAAGCAGTCAGATAAAAAATAATATAAACATAAACAATTTTTGTACAGACCTATAAATAGTGAGTAGGTTTACTTTTTCAGTTCAGTTCAGTTCAGTTCAGTTGCTCAGTCGTGTCCGACTCTTTGCGACCCCATGAACCGCAGCACACAAGGCCTCCCTGTCCATCCCAGCTCCTGGAGTTTCCCCAGACTCATGTCCATTGAGTCAGTGATGCCAGCGAACCATCTCATCCTCTGTCGTCCCCTTCTCTTCCTGCCTTCAATCTTTCCCAACATCAGGGTCTTTTCAAATGAGTCAGCTCTTCGCATCAGGTGGCCAAAATATTGGAGTTTCAGCTTCAACATCAGTCCTTGCAATGAACACCCAGAACTGATTTCCTTTAGGATGGACATGTTGGATCTCCTTGTAGTCCAAGGGACTCTCAAGAGTCTCCTCCAACACCACACTTCAAAAGCATCAATTCTACATGACTACTGGAAAAACCATAGCCTTGACTAGATAGACCTTTGTTGACAAAGTAATGTCTCTGCTTTTCAATATGCTGTCTAGGTTGGTCATAACTTTCCTTCCAAGGAGTAAGCGTCTTTTAATTTCATGGCTGCAATCACCATCTGCAGTGATTTTGGAGCCCCCAGAAATAAAGTCTGACACTGTTTCCACTGTTTCCCCATCTTTTTAGAAAACCTTTATCTCTTAGCTCCAAACTCTCCTTCTCTACTCTGTTGTGAACTTTGGGGGCTAGAAGACATTTTCCAGCCTCCCTTAGCGGCCTCGTTCCTAACAGGTTCTGTCAGTGCGAGGCATTCACAGGAGGCTGGAGTTGCAGGGGGGTGGGAGAGACAGCTGAGAACCCCAGGGACCCCAGTGCGCGGCCCCTCACTGGGGGTCCAGCATGGGCAGTGGTAGGACCTCCAGTACAAAAGGCAGGGCAGGCTCTGAGCTCCAGGCTCCCCTGTTAGCAGCTTCCTGATCTCAAGGTAAAATCCCTTCTCTCCTGCTCCTCAACACTTCCAGTAAGTCTGCAACTAATTCCCATATGGTACCCTCTAGAACTAAAATACCTAACAGGATTTCTTGTTCCTGACTGACTAATCCTGACTCATAAAATAGATATAGTAGAGGGGAAAAAAAAAGCAAATGAGCAATCACAATAAAACAATAAAATGTCTAGTAATAAACGGGAAAAGAAATAAGCAAGACCTGTTAGGAAGAAAGTATAAAACTCTATGGAAAGACACAAAGGTAGGTGTGAAAAACAAAAAGGCATGTTATGTCTCTGGTCAGATATATTCCCTTTCATAAGGTGTGATTCTCTCTAGGCTGACTCCTAACATTAATGCAGTCTCAATAAGAATTCTGAATTTTTGTTTTAGTTTGAGAAGTAGACTAGATGATTCTAAAGTTGATATTGTAAACCAATAAGGAAAACTCATTAAAAAATAAGAGCAATAAGAGAGGTCTAATTTCATCAGATATTAAAATATGTTAGGAAGCTCAATAATCAATTAACTGTTGTTAATTAAATTAGTGCAGTGCTGATACGTAGTCAAATTGAACAGGAGAGAAAGTTGATAAATAAAACCAAATATGTTCCGTAACTTAGTATAAGATACAGTAAATATGGAGTCTTAAATCAGCAGAGAAAAATAGTGTAAAGGGTAGTGAGACAACTGGGCACCTTTTAAACACAGCTTACTTCATGTACTACCATAAATAAACTCAAAATGGATAAAATACTTACATGTAAAAATTTAAACCATAATAGTACCACAAGAAAATATGGAGTGAGCGGGCTTATTTAACTATGGTTCAAAATCCAATGTTCATAAAATACTTGATTGATAAATGCTACTATATAAAAGTTTTAAAAATTTCTACACAACAAAACAAAAACTCTTAGCAAAATCAAAAGACCAAAATAGAAAAAAACTTAAAAACCAAACTGGGCAAAATATTTGCAACTCATGTCATAGACTAAGCTTTTAATTTGTCAAAAAAGGAAAGAGCTCTCAGAAAGAAACAACAAAACATTAAAAAAAAAAAAAACCCAAATGGGCAAGGGACTTTTAAAAATATAAAAAAGATGTACAGCTTGACATAAAATAAGAGATAATTAGATTAAAATAATACTGAGACAACATTTTTCACCGATCAGATTTATTTAAAAATTTAAATATTAATAATACATTCTGTGGGTGAGATTGGGTGGCAACTGGTACTTTGCTGGTGTGTGTATAAATTGTCTCAAACTTTATGAAGGGAAATTTGACAATACTAGCAAAATTATAAAGTTTATACCCATTGGACCAGCAATTCCACTTCTGGGAATTCATCCAACTGGCAAACTTGCTCAATTTCTACGTGACATATATTACTACAGAATTACTTGTAGGAAAAAAAAGTTGGAAATGTACTTGATATCTATCAAGAGAAGACAAATAATCTAGTTATCTATTCAAAAAAATTTATGCAAGGTCATGTCAAAGCTATGGTTTTTCCATTAGTCATGTATGGATGTGAGTTGGACCATAAGGAACGCTGAAGAATTGATGCTTTTGGACTGTGGTGATGGAGAAGACTCTTGAGAGTCCCTTGGCCTGCAAGGAGAACCAACCAGTCCATCCTAAAGGAAATCAGTCCTGAATATTCATTGGAAGCAGTGATGCTGAAGCTCCAATACTTTGGCCACCTGATGTGAAGAGCCAGCTCGTTAGAAAAGACCTTGATGTTAGGAATCGGTGAAGGCAGGAGGAGAAGGGGATGACAGAGGACAAAATGGTTGAATGGCATCAGCGACTCAATTGACATGAGTTTAAGCAAGCTCTGGGATATGGTGAAGGACAGGGAATCCTGGTGTGCTGTAAAGAGCTGGACACGACTGAGCGACTGAACAGCAAATGCGTGTCAGAAAAAAAAGGAGGAAATTTTTTGTGTTTTATAAGGAAAGAGCTTCAGGATATATTGTTACCTGAAATAAAGTTTCCCAGGTAGAACTAGTGATAGTGGTAAAGAACTTGCCTGCCAATGCAGGTGACTCAAGAGACAAAGGTTTGATCCCTGGGTTGGGAAGATGCCTTGGAGTAGGAAATGACACCCCACTCCAGTATTCTTGCCTGGAAAATTCCATGGGCAGAGGAGTCCGGGGGGCTATAGTGCATGGGGGCCACAAAAAGTTAGACACAAGTGAGTGACTGAGCATATGCTTACACACTTTCTAGGATGATATACACAGTATGCTAACTTTTGTCTAGCAGAAGAGGGCTGATAAACATATATATTCAGACATGTGAGTGTTCTCTCTACAAAAGTAGGCAAGACATGCACCAATGTAACAAAAGTGCTTAGTATGGTGGAGGGGGGCGGGAAACGGTTTGGACAGGAGAAGGAATAAGAAATTTTCATTTGTACCTTTTGATGTCACTTATTTTGTTAAGCTATTAAAATGTATTCTCCATTCAAAGTTACTAAACATGAAAACATTTGCAAAATTAGCATAAAGGCAATAGAAAGAAGAAGGGGTGCAGGTGAGGGGGACCGGAGGCTCCCACCATGAGCCTGCTCGGGCCCCCCAGGCTCTTCGCCCACTGGTAAGGAACGGGTGGAGAGAACACAGGCTTTCACACTCCCAGTCCTGTTGAAATAAGCACCCCCTCATCCAGGCAGCCCTGAGTCAGCATCCGGCCCTGCCTCTGCATGCAGAGAAATGACTTTCTATAGGTGAGTCTGTGGAGAACGTGCGTCTGGCTGAGGCTGAGCTGTCTGGGACCAAACACGGGCATTTCCCAACCCCCGGAAGAACCACCCAGCTGTCTGGTGAAAGCCAACATTACCTGTCAGAGTCAAAGCCAAGCAGAGGCTGAGGGAGTTGCCTGGGGAACTCTGCAAGGCCCAAAGAAATGAGAGCTTCTGTAACGGTCTAGTTGTAGGGGCCACTCCTTTGGCCCATGGGAACACAGTATGGCTGAACAGAAGATTCCAGCTCTGCCACTTAATTCAGTACACTTCTGGCAAGTCACTGAAACTCTCAGAAGCTCAATTTCCTGATCTGTAAAATGGGTATACTCTTTCCTCACTGCAGAGCTGTTGGAGGGATCAGAAAACAATGTGTGCAATGTACTTGGCCTTCTGTGCTCAATTCTGGATAACTTAACACAGGATCCAAGTGTTAATGTGTCTTTCACTTCCAGTTCTACCTGGAAGGTCTCCTTCACCAAGGAAGGTCTCTGAACTCCTATTAGCTCCTGGCTTTTACCTACCTTCACAAGGTTTATCTAGATGATAGGAAGAGACTAACCCAGGGATAGCAAATACCTAGACCATGTGTACATGGTCACACTTCTGCCCTATGCCCACACAGACATCACTAGTTGATATGAAGGGCAGACATCACGAGTTGCTTTGACAAGGAGAATTCTCAATGCAGTGTGCTCCAGGCAGCCATTTCTCATCCACCACCATGCAGGAGAGATGAAATCCATTTATCCATTCTAAACAGGACTTCAAAGTCCTGTTACAATCTTGCTAGCTCTGACTTCCCAGATTCTATAAGAAATTAAAATATAAAATAATTTAAATATGAAATTAAAAAAATCAAAAGATATTGCCACTTCCAAAGTATTAATATTCAACATTTCAGTCAGTTCAGTTCAGTTCAGTTCAGTTGCTCAGTCGTGTCCGACTCTTTGTGGTCCCATGAATCACAGCACGCCAGGCCTCCCTGTCCATCACCAACTCCCAGAGTTTACCCAAACTCATGTCCATTGAGTCGGTGATGCCATCCAGCCATCGCATCCTCTGTCATCCCCTTCTCCTCCTGCCCCCAATCCCTCCCAGCATCAGGGTCTTTTCCAGTGAGTCACCTCTTTGCATCAGGTGGCCAAAGTATTGGAGTTTCAGCTTCAGCATCAGTCCTTCCAATGAACACCCAGGACTGATCTCCTTTAGGATGGACTGGTTGGATTTCCTTGCAGTCCAAGGGACTCCCAAGAGTCTTCTCTAACATGATAGTTCAAAAGCATCGATTCTTTGGTCCTCAGCATTCTTCACAGTTCAACTCTCATATCCATACCTGACCACTGGAGAAACCATAGCCTTGACTAGACAGACCTATGTTGGCAAAGTAATGTCTCTGGTTTTTAATATGCAATCTAGGTTGGTCGTAACTTTCCTTCCAAGGAGTAAGCGTCTTTTAATTTCATGGCTGCAATCACCATCTGCAGTGATTTTGGAGCCCCAAAAAATAAAGTCTGACACTGTTTCCACTGTCTCCCCATCTATTTGCCATGAAGTGATGGGACCAGATGCCATGATCTTAGTTTTCTGAATGTTGAGCTTTAAGCCAACTTTTTCACTCTCCTCTTTCACTTTCATCAACAGGCTTTTTAGTTCCTCTTCACTTTCTGCCATAAGGGTATTGTCATCTGCATATCTGAGGTTATTGATATTTCTCCCAGCAATCTTGATTCCAGCTTGTGCTTCTTCCAGCCCAGCGTTTCTCATGATGTACTCTGCATATAAGTTAAATAAGCAGGGTGACAGTATACAGCCTTGACGTGCTCCTTTTCCTATTTGGAACCAGTCTGTTATTCCATGCCCAGTTCTGACTGTTGCTTCCTGTTCACCGTAAAACCTTTCTCTGTGCTGTGACATGGACCAGGACAGGGAGCAGAGCTTTCCTACTAGGTGCTGCCGCACCTGGGGATGTTCATGTCACCTGGCATGAGCTCTGCCCTCATCTGGCTCACCTGTAGTCAGGAGATCACATAGGACAAATACACATCCTTCTCCATTTGTGCTCTTGAAATAAATTCTGTGTCCTCTTGGGCCCCACTGTTGTGGCTCTAGTGGGTAAGGGAATGAACAGAGAATATTTACTAAGTACATACTGCTTGCCAGAAAAATGTATTTCATATCTTAGCAAACTTTGAGGGTAGGTATTACTATCTCCATTGTAAAAGTGACAAAATTAAGGTTTCACAGGCTAAAATGTCTTCTTCCCCAAGTTTTCTGAGCAGGTAAATCAAAAGAATGAATTACCTGCCTGATTACAATCCCTGGTGGCTCAGACGGTAAAGAATCTGCCTGCGATGCAGGAGACCTGGGTTCAATCCTTGGATCGGGAAGATCCCCTGAAGAAGGGAATGACTACCCACTCCGGTATTTTTGCCTGGAGGATTCCATGGACAGAGGAGCTTGGTGGGCTACAGTCCGTGAGGTCACAAATAATCAGACACAACTGAGAGACTAACACTTTCACTTTCTTTAAGTAACAGACAAGAGACAGAACAAACCACTCCAAACTAAACCTGTCTGAGCCAGATTTCTCTTTGTCCCTGTAACTTAAAGTATTGGACAATTTGGGGGCACAGAGTGGTAAACATTTTTAATTTGGACGCACATAGTCTTGTGGTTAGTTCTTGTGTTGTTCTGATTGCTGCAGCATGGTTCTCCTTAGGCCCCCCCACCTTTCCAGAGAACTCTCTGAGCCGGCAAAGGTTGGAAAGTCAAGGGAGTTCCCAAGTATCTTCTCCTTCCTGGCAGCCCTCTGCCTGCTCTGATGAAGGCTCTGCCAGGAGTTCTGGGCTGTTCCGTTGTCAAGGCCAGGCTGACTCATGGTCACCTGTGACAGAAAGGAAAGCATCATCATTATAAACGTCATCATCATCTGACAAAAGCTGATCCTAGTCCCGTGTCCGTGCTGGGGCCTGGGAGCTCAGGGTGGGGTCTCTACTGGAGCACCCCACTGCGTGGGCTTCACAGTGAGCTGTGCCCTAAGTATTTGTATGATGCAGCTCACTTTAATCTGCCCACCAATATTATGCGGTAAAAGTAATTACTAACCCTGAACTGAAACTCTAGAAGGTAGAGTAACTTATACAAGGTGATTCTTTAGAAAGTACATCTAAATATATAGCCTGAGATTTTGACTAATTCTCTGTGTGGCTTCTCTGATAATAGATTTCTCCATTGAGATTTGAAATAGTTTTCTCCAATTCTGAGTAATAGAAAAAAGAAATCCAAATAACAGAAGTTTAAGCAATATAGAAACTTACTTCTCTCTCATGTCCAAGGTGTCCAGGGGAGTTGTTCAGGGATGGTATGGTGCCCCGTGTTATCAATAACCCAGGTTCCTTCTCTCTTATTTTTCTATGCTACATTTCATTCCTAAGGTCACTTCATGGTCCAGTATGGCTGCTGGAGCTCCAGCCATTGCATTTCATCCAGTTGGCACTAGTGGTAAAGAATCCACTAGTGGAGACATAAGAGATACAGTTTTGATCCCTGGGTTGGGCAGTTCCCCTGGAAGAGGAAATGGAAACCCACTCCAGTATTCTTGCCTGGGAAATCCCATGGATAGAGGAGCCTGGGAGGCTATAATCCATAGGGAAGCAAAGAGTCAGATACGACTGAGCTTGCACACACACACACACACACACACACACACACACATCATTAAGGAGGAAGAGAGTTAATTTGTGCATGCTTTCTTCCTTTAAGCATATTTCTTAGATTTCAACTACTTTTACTTAAAACTTAGTATTGCCCCAAACTTAGTCTATACATGGGAAACTGGGAGATATCAGACTTATTCTGGCTGGTTTTGTGTTAAAATCTGGTGTTCCATCAAGGAGGATGAGAAGTAGAATGGATAGGATTCATTCTTTCTGGAGTGATTTGGGGCTAAAACAAGCAAAACAAACTAGGGCTGGGAATTAATTTATTCACTGTTCATTTACTCACTCTTCAAATAAATGTGTACAAATATATACAGAAGGTTTACTTTCTGCTCATTTGGTTTTCCATCCAGGGAATTCAGGGTGACCGAGACAGACAGGGTCCCTGCATCTGTAGGGTCACAGTCCAGTCGGGCGTCCTAACTCTGACTTTTTATCAGGTTTTATGGCTTTACTAAACCACACCCTTTATCTGATCCTCACCCTATCCTCATTTATAGAATTCTTGAATCCAGCAGCTCATATTAATCTCCCAGTTAGACTATTCTCTGCTGAGATGTCGCTGAGATGTCTCTGAGGTGTGGGGGAAGGTAGGAGCACAGAGAACCTGTTTCCATTGTTTCCTCTCTGGGATAACAGTCACTCACTGCAGGGTTATTCTTTCAGTTGGATGGGTCCTCGGGGGAGCACCCAGCAGGGTCCTCGTGGGGCAGCGACTTTTCTTCTGTTTATACGTCTGTCTGTCACTCTGCTAAGGAAAAGAAGATGCCCTGGAAGGAGGTCCTTTTTGAGCTTGAGAATTCCCAGAGAATGTGGGGTACCAGGGTTTGGAGAGCTGCTGAGGGGGGCTTGGAGGACACCAACCGTCAGTCCCTCCTACCGCCTCCTGATGTTGCCTACTCTGGGCCTTCTCCAGTCACAGGTTAGGAGATCTCTGGGCTCCGGCATCCACTGTGGTAATTCTCTGTAGGCAGCAGTGCGTGGCCCAAGCACATGGATTCTGGAACTGCCCGCCTGGGTTCAAATCCCAGCCCTGCCACTGTGGCCCCCAGTGTATGCTGAAGTCCTAACTTCCAGGGCTTCAGCATGGGATGATATTTGAAGCCAGGGTCTTTAAAGAGGTTGTTGCTGTTTAGTCGCGAAGTCGCATCCAACTCTTTTGTGACCCCATGGACTGTAGCTCGCCAGGCTCCTCTGTCCATAGGATTTCCCAGGCAAGAATACTGGAGTGGTTTTCCACTTCCTTCTCCAGGGGATCTTCCTGGATCAAGGATGAAACCCGGGTCTCCTGCTAGGCAGGCAGATTCTTTACTGCTGAGCTACCGGGGAAGCCCCCTTTAAAGAGATAATTAAGTTAAAATGAAGTCATTACAATGGGTCCCATTTCAATACCACGGGTATTCCTATAAGAAGAGGAGATTAGAAGTGGGAGATACAGAGGGAAAACCACATGAAGAGACAGGAAGAAAACAGCAATCTATAAGCCAAGGAGAGAAGCGTTGAGAAATCAATCTTGCCACACCCTGATCTTGAACTTTCAACTTCCAAGACTACGAAAGTGCATTTCTTCTGTTGAGGCCACCCATTTTCTTCTGTTGAGGCCGCCCAGTCTGTGCTTCTCTGCCATGGCAGCCCTAGAAAATGAATACAAACCGTGGGATGCCTTTTCACATCCATTCTGTGCCCATTTTCCTCATTTATAAAACTGAGATTATAACAGGAGCTCCCTCATAAGAATGTTGTGAGGCTTCAACTAGCAACAGTTACTTAGAACGGGACCTGACACAGAATTATCTGTCTGTAAGTGAACCTATAATTATGATGACGATTTCTCTCCACCTGCCCCACCAGATTTCAAAGACAGAGTTTCCCTCTCCATTTCTCAATGGCTAGTGCTCAGTGGAAGATAAAATGCTCTGCTTAAAAGGGAATATTGCGGACAAATGGGTGAATGAGGAGGAGATGCTGTTTTAAATGCTTCTGGGAAGAAGTCAGAACTGAAGTTGTTGTCAAGGTACCCCTGTACTCTCTAGTATCTAGATGGAAGTGCTGAAAAATAAAGTGAGTGCCCAAGTGTGAAGATGAGGAATTTCTGGAAGGAAGAAGGGGTGGAGAGGCAGTGAGACTCACAGTCACTCCCGCTCAGCAGGTGACCTTTATCAGACATACCTGGATCTGGGCCAGAGGCTTAGCTGCCTCTGGTGAGGCTGACGCCGCCTGCGTGGGGAACGTGGCCTACGAGCAGGACAGGACTGAGCCTGCAAGCAGGGTTGGGTGTCAGAGAACCAGGAGAGACACCCTTCCAGTCGGGCTGCCTGTGAACACAGCGGCAGGCACCTGCCCGGGGGCAGACACGCGGGCTGCTCCGCCCCGAATGCCCCGCCCACATCCATCTTTCTCCTTCTCTTTTGCCTACCAAGTTTTGACTCATCCCACAGACCCTCCCCATTTCTGATCACTGATTTCTCTGCTCTCCTACCTGTAACTCCAAAGCCACTTCTTTCCCTCCTCCAGGGAATCTTCCCAACGCAGGGATCAAACCTAGGTCTCCCACATGGCAGGCAGATTCTTTACCAGCTGAGCCACAAGGGAAGCCCAAAAATACTGGAGTGGGTAGCCTATCCCTTCTCCAGCGGATCTTCCCAACCCAGGAATCGAACTGGGGTTTCCTGCATTGCAGGCGGATTCTTTACCAATGGGGCTATCAAGGAAGCTGAACCTAAGAAAGCAATGGGGAAACCTTGGACCCCTACAGAGAGCAATTCTGGCTCTTAAATACCTGATTCTGCCCAGAGCTGGAGGCTGTAGTTGGCAAAGATTTCCTGGAGATGATGAGGTTTAAATCTAGTTACATCACAGATCAAAGTCAGCCTGCCATCCAGCCGTGTTTGGATCCACCCTGTCAATGTTTATTAAATGTCCTCTGTGTGCCAGCCAGGCTCTGCATGTTGGGGAAACACAGGTGACCGAGAGGGTTTTCTCAAAGAACTAGCACCCCAAAAGAAGAAGACAGCCCTGCGAACGAAAAATAAGGCTTTGTTGTGATGTTACCAACCCAGAACACCCCTTCAGCGGCACCATGAGGGGACATGACAATGGACACCTCACCCTAGAGAGCATCCTGAAAGGTCTGAGAAAGGGGGACCCTTGGGTGTGTCTCAGAGAACAAAGTAACCACAAATACCTACGCAGGCCAGGTAGAGACCATCTGCATGAACAATTCCTCCTTGGAAATTTTCATTGTCCCCTCTGCTTTTTTCTAACTTCTTCCATGCTGGTGGTTGGAAATAATTAAAACTGTCCCTGAAAAGGACAGAGGACTTCACCTGTTTCTGGCAGAGGAGAGAAAGTGGCCTCTTAGGGAATCGTCCAGGTCAGCAGCTCCCAGGAGAACTTCCTGTTGTGATGGAAATACTTGCTGGCTGGGGCAGTAGCCACTGGTCACGTGGGGCTATTATAAGCCCTTGAAAACGTGGCTAATCTTTCATTTCCCTGGAATTAATTCTAAAATAGCCACATGTGGCCACCGGCTATTGCATTAGAAAGCGCAGGGCTGGGCATCAAGGAGGCTGCCTCGTCAGACCTGCGTCCCGCCTGTGGCCTCAGGCACACTCTCTCCAGGAGCACTTCGTCTCCTGCAGGGATGCAGGGCCCCATTGTGGGGGTGGTGTCCACATCCCTGGCCACACACTCGGATGCACAGGAAGCGTCCATTTTCCTTATTTCCTTGAAGTCAAATCAAACACGACTGGCAGCTCCCTTTTTGCCAGCCCTGGGGGACGTCCAGTCTCAGTGATAGTAGACACCCAGTATCTGCATGCCATCATCATGCCAAGGTTAAAGGGTTGGGCTACGGAGCAGATAGGCACTTGGGTAACAGAAGCTTCCTTCAGGGCCGGGCTGCTGCCTGGATACCTGGACCCTCTGGAGAGGGCATGTTGAGGATCTGCCACCCTCCCACCTCCTTAAGACACGGGGTCAAGGGTGTTGGCTACTAACAGAACCCTGGCCCCTGGCCCCACCCAGGCAAAGAGCTCTCCCCGCTCCGCCTTCTAGCTTCTCTACTTCCCTTCTGGTGTTCTTGGCACAGGATTTTACTTGCTTCAGGCTTTACCAAAAAAAAAGCCAGTAGGGGCTGTGTCTTGCTTTAAGCCCAGGAACCCTAATGCTGGGTTGAGAAGGCTCAACACAGTCAGTTTTTTCCCCTAGAAACTTACTGAAAAAATTAAAAAAGAATCCTGCTATTTAATATTGCAGTAAATTATGCACGCCGTGCTCAGTCGCCAAACTGTGTCTGATCCTTTGTGACCCCATGGACTGTAGCCCACCAGGCTCCTCTGCCCATGGGATTTTCCAGGCAAGCATACTGGAGTGGGTTGCCATTCCCTTCTCCAGGGGATCTTCCCCACCCAAGGGTTGAACCTGCATCTCCTGCATTGGCAGGCGAATTCTTTACCGCTGAGCCACCAGGGAAGTCCTGCGATAAATTATACTTCCTTATAAAACTGTAATGCCCCACGTGGAGAAAAAAAGTAAGAGGCCAGGAAAAGACATCCACAGCAAAGGGAACAGTGTGTGCAAGGGGCCAGAGGCCATTAAGCTCCATGGCAACCAGGTTCCAAGTTGGGCAGCCCTAGGTGGCAGTTCCATGAGTATCTGCTATGAGATTATTTCCACCACGTCTCATGACTTAGATGTTGTCATGCCCATTTCAAAGATGAGGACACTGAGGTTCCAAGGGGGTCAGATGATTTGGCCAAGTTATCCCAGGATTTAAACCCAGGTCTCCTGCAGCCAGCCTGGGAACAGATCATGTAAATGAGGAGCAAGGAGGAAGGTGAGACAGCAATTTGCCTTGGGAATGGGGTGTCTCAGAGGTGCGAGGGCCAGCCCTCAGCCAGGAGATGTGTCAGGGGAGACGGCCTAAAATCTGAATCATCCAGTTGACGCCAGAAACCGCTGGCCCAGCGGTGAGCCTGCCTACCTTCCCCAGCTTCTATTAATAATCAGCCAAAGGGAGCTGCCCACGGTTACTCACGTAAAGATTAAACACACCATCACTCCTTCTCAGAGTGCAGCCCCAGCGGGGCAGGCAGGCATGACATCACCAGCCATGCCCTCTCTGCCCTTGGGAAGTGGTGGCGTGGGCTGGGATTGTGGGAAGCCTGGATTCAAAGACGGGCTTCCCTGGTGGCTCAGCTGGTTAAGAATCTGCCTGCAGTGCAGGAGACCGGGGCACAATCCCTGGGGCAGAAGGCTCCTCTAGAGAAGGGAATGGTTATCCACTCCACTACTCTTGCCTGGAGAATTCCATGGACAGAGGAGCCTGGCGGGCACTAGTCTGGGACCCAGGACCGGATGCATTCTCTCTGTTTGTCAGATCCCCTAACTACTGAGAGAAAGTACCAAGCATCTCTCCCTGTCAACATTGTATTAACATAAAAGAGTGGTTATAGGGCCCCTAATGTTAGAAGGCACTTGATGGTTTGGGATAAAGACTGTGGGTTTGGGAGCCCTCCAGACATAGTGGTGAGGGACAAATTTGGGAGCCAGACCTCCTGGGTTTAAATTCTAACTCTATTATGTACTAGCTAGGCCATCCTGAGCAAATTACCTAATTTTTTTTTCTGTCTTAATATTTCCATTTATGAAGTAGACATGACAAAAATGGTACCCTGAGTCTTGGAGATGTGTTGAAGATTGTGATTACTCCATGCAAATGGTTTATCACAATCCCCGGTGCCTGTGTGCTGAATACATATTAGCTGTTATCATTAGCCAGGAATCCGTGGACCAGGATTTTATCTGAGCCTCAACTTCCCCATCTGCAAAATGGAGACATACCCCTTCTTTGAGGTTAGACTGCTAATTTTGTGTGATGATGTATGTGGGACTCTGGTGTAGAATTGACATTTAGTCACTGAAATCCTCTTTCCCTTCTAAGAGCCCTCAGGTTAGATAGTCCGAGTTTCCATTAGGTATGAAGCAGTCTCTCCATCAGCCTGGATGTAAGTGTGCAACAAACAGCAATGGTAACACCACGGAAGAAGGATGAGGTTCTCCAAGAAAATTCCCAGACAGAGGTATAGTATTTTCCAGGTGCTCTTTGGTCCTGGAGAAGCCCTTGAGAGTCCCTTGGATAGCAAGAAGATCAAGCCAATCAATCCTAAAGGAAATCAACTCTGAATATTCATTGGAAGGACTGATGCTAAAGCTCCAATACTTTGGCCACTTGATGCAAAGAGCCGACTCACTGAAAAAGACCCTGATTCTGGGAAAGGCCGAAGACCAAAGGAGAAGGGGATGGCAGAGGATAAGATGGTTCAGTAGCACCACTGACTCAGCGGACATAAATGTGAGTAAACTCTGGGAGATAGCAGAGAACAGAGGAGCCTGGCGTGCTGCAGTCCATGGGGTCGCAAAGTCAGACATGACTTAGCGACTGATCAACAAAGGCGCTGTTTAACAGTGGTGGTCATTTCACAGACTGAGCAGAGCTGATGACAGTGACAGGCCTCCCAGGGACACCAGGTTCTTGGGAATCAGCCGGACTGGTTAGTCTTCCTAGCTGTGGGTCCTTGGACAAGTTACCGTCCCTCTCTGAGCCTCAGTTTCCTTGAGTGTAAAATGGGGATTCTAATACTTGCTTTGCAGTTTGTTGTAAAAACCAGAAACAAAATAATTGGATTTTTCTGTAACATCTTACTGAAAAACCCAAATGAACTTTTTGGCCAGCCCAATTACTGCTACTGCTACTGCTAAGTCACTTCAGTCGTGTCTAACTCTGTGTGACCCCATAGACGGCAGCCCACCAGGCTCCCTCTTCCCTGGGATTCTCCAGGCAAGAACACTGGAGTGGGTTGCCATTTCCTTCTCCAATGCGTGAAAGTGAAAAGTGAAAGTGAAGACGCTCAGTCGTGTCCGACTCTTAGCGACCCCATGGACTGCAGCCCACCAGGCTCCTCCATCCATAGGATTTTCCAGGCAAGAGGACTGGAGTGGGGTGTCAGTACCTGGCATATAATAGGTGTTCAATAGGTAGTCTCTGAAAAAAACAAGTTCAAATTCTTTTCCACTTAGATTACTCTCTCATCTGCTAAGCGCTTGTCTGTCGAGGAGCATGAGGCTCAGAGATGGGGTACCAGTCTGGTTCCCACAGCTCCTCGTTAGCAGAGCCAAGGACCTTGCCTAAAGTCATCATATAGAGTTTGGCTTCAAGCTTGGGAGCTGAAAGAGGGCTCTGGACATGGGGTAAGAGAGGGGGGCGGTGAGATGGGATTTTTATTTCTTAAAGATGAACACAGAGGTGGGACAGACAAACTCTTGAGATGACATGTCTTAATAATAGGACCTCTCACTTCTAATCCTGGGAGGCCAAGTATAAACACATAAAATAAATGACATCATTCGGCCTCGTCAGCAAACAAAGACTGCAAATGCATTGAGAAAACAATGAGGTGCCAGTGTGCGCCTATCAGATGGGCAGACAGTCCCAGGGGCAAGGATGTGCCCACACACAACTGGTGGGACCCAACCCTCACACTGCCTGTTGGAAGGTGGCTTACAGCACTGAAAAAAGTGCTTTAAAAAAATTATATGTGTATATATGGCTTCCCAGGTGGTGCAGTAATAAAGAATTCACCTGACAATACAGGAGATGCAGGAGACATGAGTTTGGTCCCTGGGAAGATTCCCTGGAGTAGGAAATGGCAACCCACTCCAGTATTCTTGCCTAGAAAATTCCATGGACAGTGGAGCCTGATGGGCTACAGTCCATGGGGGTCACAAAGAGTTGGACACAACTGAGTGACTGAGCACACACATGTACGTATATATGTATATACCTGTTGGCCCAGAGGTTTTGCTCTGTAGCATTATACAAAGATGGGTTTGGGGAAACATATACAAGGATAGTCAACCCAGTAGAAAACTGGAAACACCCAGAATGTCCATGAATGTAGGACATGTTATATGAAGCATGGTCCCTTCATGTAATAGACAATATACTGTGTGTCACTATAAGGGCTCTCATAGCCTCGTGGATGGTGGTGGTTGGGTGGACTCTCCATGGTGTGGCTGCCATACTCTTGGGAGCTCATTTTATAATTATTCCAATATACTGTACACTTAGATTTGTTTGGGCCGCTCACCCGGCACTAATGGTAAAGAATCTGCCTGCTAATGCAGGAGATGCAAGAGATGTGGGTTTGATCCCTGGGTCAGAAAGATACCCTGGAGTAGGAAATAGCAACCCACTTCAGTATTCTTGCCTAGAAAATGCCATGGGCAGAGAAGCCTGGTGAGTCACAGTCCATGGGGACATAAAGAGTCGGACACGACTGAGCATGCACAGACTAGCACACACACACCCACATGTTTGATGCATTTTCTGATGTTATACTTTATAATAAGAAAATTTTTTAAATGTGTGGATAGATTTTTTTAAAATGCAGAGATGTTAATCATGTTTGGCTTTGTAGAAAAAAAAAGCAGGTTATAAATATATATATCAGTTCAGTTCAGTTGCTCAGTTGTGTCTGACTCTTTTTGACCCCATGGACTGCAGCACGCCAGGCTTCCCTATTTATCACCAGCTCCTGAAGCTTACTCAAACTCATGTCCATCGTGTCGGTGATGCCATCTAACCATCTCATCCTCTGTTGTCCCCTTCTCCCTATGATAGCATTTTAAAATGCTGTCATCAAAATATCTATTTGCAGTTAAATATTATCATACCAGGCTTTCCAGGTGGTGTTGGTAGTAAAGAACCTGCCTGCCAATGCAGGAGACACGAGGAGACGCGGGTCAATCCCTGGGTCGGGAAGATCCCCTGGAGGAGGGCATGGCAACCCACTCCAGTATTCCTGCCTGGAGAATCCCATGGACAGAGGAGCCTGGTGGGATACAATCCATAGGGTTGCAAAGAGTCAGACATGACTGAAGTGACTTAGCACACACATACGTTATCATACAATTGTAAATATATAGTTACCCACACATACTTATAGTAAAATGGAAGGACACCCACTAAAATATTAATAGGGGTTGTTTCTGCATGGTCGTTTGCTTTTTTTAATTTTCTAAACTTATTTTTTTTGGTTGCATGTATGTGTGTATGTATTTAGAGTTTCTTTGAATTTTCTAGTAGTTTTACATGGGCTATTTGTTTCTGAAACATCTTTTGTTTCTTACTATGGGAGCAACATCCATTCTATAGCATTCCCTGGCTCATAACAGGCTCAGAATTAAGCCACGGTCCACTGCCACTGGTGCTCACATGCCCAAGGCTGAGTCAGCATCTACCTGGACAAACATGCATTTGGACTTGATATAGACAAGGGCTTGTTTGTCTGCTGTGGGCAGACTGGGCAACTCGAGCTCCACCCCTGCTACCACCCCACACGGCTCTGGGGCTCTGTCCCTTGCTTCCCTGGAAGGCTGGAGGTACTTGGCAGCCACTTTTTCTCCTCTCAGGACACTTCCTGGCTGTCTTCCTCCTTGGAGACAATCTGTTCAGGTCGCCAGCTCCCTGACCAGCAATCAAGCAGCCTGCAGGTCAACAGGGCCACCTTCCCAGGCTGGGGTCAAGAGTTAGATGGCTTTGTGCTATCAGTCTGGAACTCAGCTTCCTCATCTGTGAAATGGGGCTAAAAGCACCCACACTCCCCACAGGACAGGCGCTCTTCCCTCTGATAAGCCTGTGCTCTGCATGTGTAGAAAGAATGTGTGTGCTAAGTCCCACGGTCGTGTCTGACTCTTTACGACCTTATGGAGGTCAGCCAGCCAGGCTCCACTGTCCATGGGATTCTCCAGGCAAGAATACTGGAGTGGGTTGCCAGGCCCTCCTCCAGGAGATCTTCCTGACTCAGTGATGGAACCCGTGTCTCTTACGTCTCCTGCATTGGCAGGCGGGTTATTTACCACTAGTGCTACCTGGGAAGCCCTGTAAAAAGAATACGAGATACAAACTTGTCCACCTGCTCAGGTGAGCCTGGTTGGGTTTTATTTAAATAAAGGCTTGTTGGTTTTCCCACTACATCCCTTTGCCTTTTGCTTAGGAACGGGGCAGCTATGCCTTGTCTGCCCTGTACCGTGAAAATAACCTGACTCAGACTATTCCAGCCCACTCTCCCTGGTACAAGCCTACATCTGTTGTCTGGTTCCTTGCAGCTCACAAGGGGAATACCTACACCGTGTTCCTCCAGGCCCACTGCAGAGCACCCTCCTCTTGCACATGATCCTGGTGGTGGTCAAAGGCACATGTTGTTTGAATGCTTTGGTGGGGGGGAAATTTCAGTCCCTGTCCAGAAAGAGCGAGGCACAATGCCTGCAGGATAAGGACTGTGCTGAGCTGTGCTTTGAGAGGCTCCCAGCAAAAGAGTGAATCTAACACTCCTTCAGGTTTTTCAGAAAGCATTGTGAGGGGTGAAAATAAAGCAGTAATTACTCCTTCCTAATTGCAATAACACTGGGCCAAACAGGATAATTTGCCAGTAGGTCCAGCAATGGTGGGGGGCTGGCTGAGATTTAATTTAACACAAGGAATGCAAAATCATGTGACACTGCTTCTCTAATCTGTCTGAGAAGTAAATTGCATGGTTGCCACCCAAAAAAATCCTTTTGCATTCACTGAACCTGGTCCCAGGTGGCGGTGGGTGGGGGGAGTGGTCAGCAAGGAGCCCCCAGAGGCTGCGGCCTCTGCTCTGACTTCTCCACCACCTAAGACAGTCCCAAGGATCACCCAGGATGCCAGCGGGCACCTGCAGAGATAAGTTGTTTGAAGCCTCAGAGGCAAGAAGAGCGGATTAAAGTTTAGGAAATGTCAAAGAACCATCCCATCTCCTAAACCTGGATGATGAATGGTCATGTTACTGAACTGAGGTTCAGCTGCTCCTGGCTTAAGAATCCAATACTGACAAATAAGTGTTGGGTAAAAAGACAAGATAGCTTGGCTGAGAAGCTGGCAATCCTGGGGAGAAGGTGTCTGTGTGTCCCTGCAAAATCAACTCCCCACTTTCCATGTTTTGCTCAGAGATTATACAGGGAGAAGAAGGAAAGGGTTACATGCCGAGGAGAGGGTTGTGGGGTGTGTGATTCGGCTTGTGGACATTCTTCTGACTGGTTGGCGGTGAGGTAACCGAGTCAACATCATCAGCCTCCCAGTTCTGACCTGTCCGGGGTCTACGTGCTTGTGGTCACTTAACGTGTGCTTAAGTCGCTCTTTGCAATCCCATGGGCTGTAGCCCTCCAGGCTCCTCTGTCCATGGGGATTCTCCAGGCAAGAATACTGGAGTGGGTTGCCAAGTCCTCCAGGGGATCTTCCTGACCCAGGAATTGACCCAGGGTCTCCTGCATTGCCCGTGGATTCTTTACCAGCTGAGCTACCACGGAAGCCTTAGTATAATTAACTTATTCCACCTCATGGGAGGTTTAGTATCTGTAAAACAGCTCAAAGAATATGGCTCAGAGTATTATCTATGACCCTTGAGGAGGAACTAAAGGTCCTTGACTTTGTTTAATGGGTACACTATTATTTGGTCTTGTTTGATCTCTTTTCTTTGCTTTTACGTTTTCTCACTTCTGTGATTAAATTTAGTCTTTGGCTAAAGTTTTTCTACAGTCAAGAGGCAGGTGAACGACATGGGTGGGGGTGGGTGGGTGTCTGTGCTGGGAAGGCCCATAGGGTCCAGCTCTGTTATAATAGTTTTAAGCCAACTGTCTGTACACAAATGCAAACCATCTTCCTTCTTTCCTTTCCTTCCTCTTTTCTTCCATTCAAATAGCAAATATTATTTAAGATTTTCCTGACCTGTGCAAGACAGGATAGTCCCAACTCAGAGCAGTTGCTGCCCCTTTTTGTAGGAAGCTCTGTCCTCAGAAGTACAAGCAAAACCCAGAGGATGAAGGAGCCAGAATGGGCAGGGCAGGCAGGCAGGTTAGGCTGGAAAGTGCAGCTGGAGGTGGTGGTGGAGACAGTCAAGCCAGGAACGTGGGTGGAGCATGAAGGGCCAGCGATTTCAGAATGAGCGATTGCCAAACATATATGCGGGCTCCTCAAAGCTCCCATGACCTCTCAGAGAAAATGCGGGAAGTTTCCCAGGGCTCTGTCCTCTTCAGACTTTAGGAGTTCTCTAAGTAAGTAACCTAAAATTAACTGACAGCCTTTGACTTAACATGGAAACAGCCCATCTGAGAACAAAGTCAACATGGAATAAACCTGATCTGGAAGATACTAAGAGCTGAAGAGGCAGAGATCTGATAACATCAGGCCCGGGATCCAGCCATACCTGAAGGTAACCCTCCTCTGGATATTACTGCTATGTGAGCCCATAAATATGCCCCACACCTTTATTTCTTAAGCCATCTGAAATTATGTTTATGCTACATATACACTAAAGATTTCTAATTAATAACAAGAAAGGGAAACACACAAAGCTCTGGGGGCAGGAGGTGGTGAGGGAATGCTTACCCATCCTTAGTCTAATGGCTGCCAGTTTCAAACATCCCTTTTTCAGGAGGGCTTTTCTAGAACCTCAAGAGTAGGTGAGATTTTGGGTCACATAGTCTTCTAAGACCCAGGGTCCTTAACAACACTTCTAACAACTCCAATTATATAGTCATGCCATTTTCATCCCTTTATTGCTAGCATCTCACATAGTGCCTGATGGATTTTAAATGCTCAATAACTATGTATTAGAGTCTTTAAAAAGATGAATCTGGTTGGAGAGGAGCATGAGAGGTTTACTGGAAGAGTTGACGTTTGCCATAGCCTTGCCGGAGGGTGAGCCGGTGGAGGGTGACCCGGTCAGGATGGACTGTGCTGGGCTGCCGTGACATCCCCCTTCTGGATCCTGCTAGCACGTGGCAACAAGGTCTATTTTTTCCCCTTGTCACATGTTGATTTTGGTCAGCTGGTTACTCCGCTCTGAGTTCCCTCCTTCCGGGTTCTGGGGGATGGACCCTCCACCATCTGGTGGCCAGAGTTGAGAGTGATGGGGATAGGAGATGAATCACAGGCTGGCTGTTAAAGTCCCCATCCAGAAGTGACACAAATCACTTCCCCTCCTGTTCACTGACAGAGCAAGTCACACCCACCTGCCTGACTGCAGGGGCAGGAAATGGAAGAGCTGACATGGGGGTGAACGACCTGGTGATATCTCAGTATCTCCCAGGGCTCAGTTCTGCTCCACGCTAGCTTTGTTCTTAGGCAGGTCCTTTTAAGATTAAATCTATGTTTTCCCCAGATGAGAGACAACTCCAGAGAAGGGAATGTGGGAGGACTTTCTAGAAGGAGAAGACAGCTTGGCCAAAGGTTCAGAGGTGCCGACGTGAGGGTCTGCTTGAGAAAAAGTGGTGAGTAACCCAGTGGTTGAAAGAGGGAGAAAAATGCCTGGACATGTTAGTGGACATCTCTGTTGCCACACTGGGGAGGGGTGGTGAACTTGGCAGGCAGCAAGAGCAATAAAAGGTTTAATTAGGCAGGACCTATGATTTAGGTTATTCAAGATGTCAGCCAAGCAAGGGCTGACGGAAGTGGGCTGGCTGGTGGAAAGCCTGGCGAGAACTACCGCAGGAGCATTGGAGAGCAGCTTCATCAGGGTGGCCCTGAGCAGGCCAGTAAGTAGGTCTCTCTGCAAATGCACAAAAAATATTTGGTAAACACATATTAACAAAATCCTGGGTTGAGTCTTGTTATCACTCCTTCTCCAAATTCATTTCTAGCCCAGAACCTCAGAATGTGATCTCATTTGGAAATACAGATGCAGATGATTACATTTGCAGATGCAATTAGTGAGGTTCAGATGAGGTCATACTGGAATAGGGTGGACCCTTCAGCCCATGTGACTGGTGTCCCCCTGAGGAAAGATACAGAGACAGAGAGAGACGCAAGGAAAGAAGGCCGTGTGCTGACAGAGGCAGAGATCAGAATGACGCAGCCACAGGCCCGGGAACACCAAGGCTTGCCTGCAAGCACCAGGAGCTGGGAGAGGAGGGGAAGGATTCCACCCTGGAGACTTCAGAGGGAGGATGACTCTGCTGACTTCCTGATGGCGGGCCTCCAGCCTCTGAAACTGAGATAAAATACATTTTTTCTATTATTTTAAGTCACTCTTTTGGTGGTAAGTTGTTACAGCACTCCTGACAAACTATTACAAATCAGGAGCAAAGAGAAACTGATTTTTATGGGCCAAAAGTTATATATACCTCTTCATTTCTATTAAAAATGGAAGATTTACTATGTACCGTGAACCAAAGGCTAACATCCAACCACCTGTGAAATTGTTTTCCTTTTGCAGATATTCCCCATTGCTCATAGCTGGACATTACATGTCAAGGATGCTCTCAGAGGACTGGGAACAGGTTCAGAGGTCCGCAGATATGATCCTTCTACTTTGGCTCCTAAAGGAAGCAGAAAGATCCCTTCCCCTCCCCATGAAGTCCAAGTAGGGCTGCAGAAAGAAGGGAGAGTTCAGGAAGAAGCACTAGCCTTTGCTCACTTATTCGACCACTATTTACTGGCTTTCTGTATGAATCCGGTACTTTGAAAGATGCCGGGAGAGATGGGATGAGATGATGATGGTGGTGATGATGATGACTAACATTCTATCAAGGACTTTGTACATGCCAGGCACTGTTCTAGGACATTTCACAGGTCCTTTACATGACTTCCCTGGTGGCTCAGACTGTAAAGCACCTGCCTACAATGCAGGAGACCTGGGTTCGATCCCTGGGTTGGGAAGATCCCCTGGAGAAGGAAATAACAACCCACCCCAGTACTGTTGCCTTGAAAATCCCATGGATGGAGGAACCTGGTAGGCTATAGCCCATGGGGTCACAAAGAGTTGGACACAACTGAGCGACTTCACTTTCTTTCTTTTCTTTACGTGTATTAACTGGTATTTCTTACAACAACCCTAGAAGGTAGCGCTCTTATTATGTACAACTTCCCGATGAGGAGGCTGAGGCAGCAAATTACAGAACATGCCCAGGGCCAGAAAAGCTGGTGAGAGCAGAGATGAGATACAAATGATCTACAGAGATGAAAGTCCTAGCTTCCTAGGAGGAGGGGCGGCGGGGGGGGGGGAAGGGAGGAGGAGGAAGGAATATGGGGGGATGGGGAGGTGGTATGTGGATACAGAGAAGGCTATTGTTTTCCTTAAAGAGCTTTGTAGATTTATTAAGCCAGGACTGACTCCTGAGGAACTTGATATATTAAACACTAAAAAGTTAAAGGAAGGGGAGATGAGGAAGTGGAGATGATGTAGATGGGCATCTATTTAGAGAAGTTTGGGGAGGAAGAGGCTACAGTCATTGGAGGGGAACTTGGGGTAAGAGACGATTATTAGGATGCGTCATTGATTGCTGTGAATGTGTACTTGTAGATCAGAATGATTCACAAGAGAGGGAGATATGGAGAAGAGCCCAATACGAGGATGAGGGGATGCTAACTTTTCATCTTTTTCAACTTTAAAAACATGGAACCACATCAGGGAGCTCATACACTGTGGCCAGAAGGTCCAGCGGCTCCTCTTACCCATCTTCTCCACATTCATGATGAATGTCAAGACAGGTGGGGTAACTGCCCAAGGGACCACAGCACCAAGGTGGAGAAATCAAGCATTCTTCCCATGAACTCTAGCTTTAGATCGCTCTCAGGCCCAAGCACCCATGAACTCCAAGAAAGAAGCTTGGGAATGGATGATGCCTCTGGTCCTTCTAGTGAGAACAGTCTATAAAAAAAAAAAAAAATTTCCATGCTGCTAACTAGAAATTTCCAGGGACGTTAGTCCAGAAAAATCCAATCTCACTTGGTGATGGATCTGTATCAGGTGTGCACTCACTAAGCAAATCTAATTCTGTTGCTGACCAGCGAGAAAGAGAAATAATTTAAACGGTTCAATACAATTGCACCCATATTTGGCTCCGAGAGCTCTGCTGTCTCAGCTGACCTGGGCTGGGGGACCAGTGGTGCAGGAAGCTCTCAGTGCTCTGGGGCCACTCCACAGGGGGAGCACCTTCTACCTGGGTGACCATCCAGGGCTGCCCCTGAGTCCTTCCTTCCCACAGGTGGATGCAGGAAAACGGCTTCATCTGGGCACTCAGCGCATTGCAGAAACAGCAAAGTATTGCAGCATTGAAGGAAAAACTGGCTGTGTTGGACCCATGAGATGGAGTCTGTGATCCCTCAGAACTTTTCCGAGCTGCTTTGGACTCTGCAATGATTTCCTTTCACCCTGGTTGGAGAATGCCGCCGGTCTCAGAAAATGCTACCCACCCCCCGCCCCACCCCCCACTCCGGCAAAATTCTTTTCTCCTCTCTTTGTCTCTGGTATCTTGTCTCCTTCATCCGCCCACCTGCTCTCTTTCATTGTCTTCCGGAAGGCTTGGGCTCCTAAGCTCAAGCGGGCAGAACCCGCTGCAGGTCTGGACTGCTCTGGGTGCTCCATCCCCCAAGTCTTCCTCAAAGGGGTGGAAGTGGCTTCTCCTGGCAAAGTGCCCTTCTCCAGTCCACACGCCAGGGCTCCCATTTGTTATTGAGGAAGTAGTGGCCTACTCCACTTTTGAACTTGAGCCTCTATATCTTTTGCCAGGTAATAAACACAGTGGCTCAATAAATGCTGAGAGTCGAAACAGGGGAGAAAAGGGGAAATGGATGTGTGTGAGTGGAGTAAAAGAAAGCAGGCCTAATTTTGTTCATTGCCATCTCCCCAGTGTATACAAGAGGCTGAGTAGGTGCTCAATCCAGTTACCCAAGAAAAGAGCCCAGATTAACCTTCTCTTTGGGTGAATGGGGAAACTGAATCTTGGGGCTCCTTGGCTTTTCAGTCCTTTTTCCCAGCGGCTGAGCACAGGACTTGGCTCAAAGCAGTGGCTCAATAAATATTTGTGTAATGACAGAATAGGTAAATACCAGGGCCCCTGGAGGCCAATGGGATGCACAAAGGAGAACCAGGGCCCTGTCCTGAGCAAAGCCTGGGCTGGTGGAGGAAAGAGGTTTACCACCATCAGGCAGAGGGCTGGAGGAAGAGTGCAGATGCAAGCCAATACAAGTCTGGGCAAGGGGTCTGGAGACAATGGTAGGGTCTTCATTCATCCATAAAATGATATTCTCCCAGGGCAATGAGTCTCACCCGGGTTGCACATTAGAACCATCTGGGAAGCTCTTAAAATATTCTTGGGCTGCACTCCCTGAGATTCTGATCAAACCATCTTGGGATGGAGCCCTGGCCAGTACCTTCTAAAAAAAAAAAGTTCCACGGGGGATATTGATAAGCACAGCGGGTTGGGAACACGGAGTCACAAACCAGACAGTAGACAAGGCGGCTAAGCGCGCAAAGGGTGCTCAGTACAAGTTCTGGGAACCAGGGGAGGAAGGAGCGAGAACCTTCCTTTTCTGCCAGGGTTCTGGGGGCGGGGAGAGGGACGCAGGGCGGGAAAGGGCAGGTGGGCTTAGAACTAGGTAACTGGGGTTGGGTGAGGGGGCCCAAGCATTAGGAAGGGCTGAGCAAGATGGACGTGATTAAGCGGGAGTCTGGGTTTCAACAGAAAGCCTATGCAACAAGGAGGGGTCATGGGGTGCGAATCGCAGGGAGCGGGTCTCCAGGAAGCAAAGGAGGCAGCACATGGGACGTGGGATCTAAGACCCGGAGGAAGTGGGGGAGTCGCTCCTAAGGGATGTCCAGGAGTGGCGCAAGGGGACTCGGAAGAAGAAACTCTAAGATGGAGAGGGGGGCCACTCGGTCACACAGAGACACACGGAAGTCCACACGCACACGCGCGAGCGCGAACAAGCACACGCACCCACGCCCAAATGGATCCGCGGTGCACACACGCCCGCTGCACACGCCCAGGCCCCGGCCTTCCGGACGAGGAAAGGAACAGCGCTGCGGAACGGCCGCCGGGACCGCGAGAGCCGCTCCCCGCCTCGCCTCCACGCGGGCTTGCGCAACAGGCGGCGGCTCGGGCTGGCGCCCCCAGCGCGCTGCCCCAGCACGGCCAGGCGCGCCCAAGGGAGCGGGAGGAGCGCCGGGGAGGAGGGAGCCGCGAGGGGTGTGTCCCCGCGGCTAGTGGGCCCCGGGGGCGGGGGCGGGGCGAGGCGCGGGGGGCGGGGCCGCGGCGCCTATAAAATCGCCCTCCTCCCGGGCATAAACAAACCTCGTCTGGCTCCCAGCTCCGGCTCGGGAGCGCACGCCTCTGTTCGCCGCTCTCTTCGCTCCCTCTGGGCACAGCCAGCCTAGCTCCGGGTCCTTTTCGCTTTTCTCCCTCTGCCTCAGGTAAGCCCGACGCCCTCTTCCCGCCAGGAGGGGAGGGATCGATCGCCCGTGGGTGCTCCTGCCTCTTGCTGGACCACCTTTTGTGGCCAGCACCCGCCTCCTCCCCCACTCCCGGAGCTGCAAGTGCTCGGTTTCCCGGTGGCGCGAGGGCGAGCTCCAGGAGGGGTTTTGGGGGCGCGAGCACTGCTGGTGTGGGGGTGTTTGATTGGGCAGCAAGAGGGAAAAAAGGTCCGGGTTCACCTTTGCCCTAGCTGAGGAAGTGGGATCCTGAGGGTCGGGGTGGGGAGTGGAGAGCCCCAACACCTTGATCCCTGCTTCCCAAGGCCCTCCCGGCTCATGGGCGCCTCGGGGCTGAGGGCGCGCTGGACCTGGAAGGAGGCGAGACAGGAGTGTGTGTGATTGAGGGTAGAGGTGGGGTGTGTTCCTGGAGTGGGGTGTCTGGGGAAGGAAAGATTGAGCGCGCCAGTAGAAAGGAGATACCTAGGGGTGAGCGGCGCTAGGGACGAGGCTCGAGAAGGGGACGTGGGTGTGTCTGCTTCCCAGACTCTGCCCCCAACCAGTGTGTGTCTGAGGGGCGGGGGCCCATTCAGCCTGGAAGTCGGGGTGGAGCACGCTTCTGTGTGCGCGCGCGAGCGCGCGCGGGCGTGTGTGTTGAGGAAGGGTCCTAGTGTCCCAGCGCGAGCGACACGCGCGGGAGCGAGGGTTGGCGAGCGTCGCTGGGCAGGGTGCGGCCCCCGAGGTGGCCCGGGGTGGGCGCTGTGGCGGCGCGCAAGAGGTGGCCTGGACCAGCGGGGTCTTGTGGCATCTGGCCGCCCTGCGCTGGCTGGGGCTTCGAGTGGCGTCATTTTCGCCTCCGCCCACTCTCCGCAGCTTTCCTTCTCTCCCCTGCCTCCCGGCCCCGCCTCTCCTGCCCTCCCAGGAGAGGAGAACAGCTGGATTTGCTCGGCGCTTCCTGGGAGATCCGCCGCGGTCTCGGATTCAGCGTGGGCAGGGCGTGTGCACAGTGGTGGGCTCCGGGGGAAACGCGCTGTCACCGCTTGGGTCACATTAGTGGCTGAAGCTGGGATTTAGTGGCTATTTGCCTTACTCCGCTCCACCTCCCCCACTCGCCCGTCTGTCGCGTCTGCTGTCAGACATCTCTCTAGGTCTGGGGCAGCACCAACTTGTGGCTTGGACGGGGAGTTGGGGGGGAGGTGCCCGGCAGCTGGTGGGGGAGGCAAAGCTCGTGGGGGAGGGCGCGATTGTCTTGTGCCCAGACCACGCTCTTCTTCCCCAGATGTCCTGGGCACTTGAGTTTGTTGGGTTCCTTTGAGTTACTGGGAAAGATGAAAGATTCGGAAAAGAGTGCAGCCAGTGGCCAGTCAGGAGGGCTTTAGCCATCAGCCATACTTCACCTCCTAAAGAACAGAATATCTGTACACAGAGTGTGTTCTTGCCATAACAAATGCAGTCCCCAGGCAGACCTTCCAGCCCAGCTTCCTCCTGGATAGAAATGCCGGAATCTTGACTGAGTTTCACAAAGGTGAACTGAAATAAGCAGGGTACAGAGAATGCAACCCCCAGCACCTGGCTTCAGGGGGTCCCCAGCCAGGGCAGAAATGCAGACAAGGGTGCAGACCCCAGCCCTCTGTGGTGGTAACTGTTGGGGTGGCCCAGGGTGGGGGTCAGGGGAGGAGGGGACACAGGGGTAGTCAGGAAGTGATAGGATACCTTTAAAGGGACAGTGCTCTGGGGTAAGGAGCGAAGCCGGATGTCCCCAGATCTGGGACTTCATAGCTTTGTGGCACCTTAGAGTGAGAAGGAAAGTGTCGCCTGCCTCGCTTTGGCACCTGGCACCTGGCCCAGGGCCAGGCCCTTGGGAGGAGATCAGATAGACACTGAATCAATTGAACGGCCCCATTCCCCTGTGATCCCACAGGCAGTTGAATTTTTGGTGATAGCATGTGACTGCGCTTTCCAAGGAGACCTTGGAGGATCTTTTCGGGTCTCTTTTCCTGAGAAGCAAATCCAGGCTTGCTATCCGTTGGTTTAATAATTTGGAGGAATTAAAAATTCACACAAGTTCCTGGTCCAACTTCTGCCCGCTTGACAGATGGACACTGAGACCCAAAGGCGGGGAATGACTTGCCGAGGAGGGGCCAAACCTGGAGTCGGTCTGAGTCTCCTGGCTGTGATGGGAGGTGGTGAGCGGGGGCCCAGTCTTGAGAGATGGACTTTCTGCTGTCAGAAAATGAGTTGGATCCTCACTGCGTTTCTGGCGGGGAAACTTCCCAGACAGAATGTGGGTGATTGATGGGTCAGTTGATTTTCAGTCTGAATCACGAGTTCTTGAGACAGGAGCAGAATCAGCGTAGTGAGAAAGGGCTGCAGCCCTGCTGAGTGGTGGTGGCCCAGATTTGGGCTGCCCAGGCTGGACCCCAGATGTGAACAAAACCCCGCCCGCCCTCAGTGCGCTGAAATCTCCTGGCCTGAGCTGCCTCAGCATGGATGGGGAAGAAAGATCTCATTGTGTTTTTCTGATGGCCTGAAACTGCAGTTCTTCCTTGGGATCCAGAGAATCCCATCCAAAGCGTGACTCAGAAGGCCCTGTGCTTCAGAAGGGAAGCCAGGATGATGACTCAGCATCTAAGATTCTAGCAGGGAGGGGCCCTGACTCAGGCAGAGGGGGCCGGGAAGGAACAGGACCTTTCTCTCTCTCCGAATCAGCAGCTATATCCCACAGCCCCTCTCATCCTCGCAATAACTCTGCCTGCACTGTCTTGGCGCCGTTGAATGGATGGGGAAACCAAGGCCAGGAATGTTTAAGGGACTTGCTTGTGGGCTATGTGACTGGAAGTGGGAGGGGCAAGCTGAGAACCCAGAGCGTCAGACCTGAAAGCCTTTGTTCTTTTTTCATGATGGCACGTTGGGGTGACTGCAAAAAGGCTTGAGTGAAAAGCGCAGAGAGGCCAGCCAGAGCTCTGGCCTCAGTTACTGCCCCGCGCCCCGCCCCCCCCTTAAAATTGAGAGTAACAGATACTGTCTCATCAGGACATGTAAATATTAATTGAGTTAATCTACGGCAAGAGTTGAGAACAGTACTTGCCTGTGAGGCCACCATGAGGAAACTTACGGTCAACCATTTCCACAAATGACATTCTCAAGGCATTGTCTGGGGAGGGCCTGCAAAGGCTGGATTCATGTTTTGCTTCTTGAAGTTTTTACAGAAAGCTAGGCTTATGCAGATTGGATAAAAATATAATGGAACTTTGTCTGAAATGCAGATTTCCAGGACTGGTAGGTCTGGGATGAGCAAGGGATCTGCATTGTTTCAAAGCTTCCTGGGCCGGATTGGGCTAGAATGTACTGCCAGAGAGGAGGATATTTGCTCCAGAATGATGACTGCGGGAGAGCAAAAGAAAGACGGGGGCCACATTTCTCATATCTCCAGAATCTGGAATAAGTAGCTTTAATTTGGCTCAAGTACCTTGTGATTTCAAGGCATCTCCTTGTTCCTTTGAGATAGGAGACATCCTTGCTATTTCTCAGATCAGAAGACTGAGGCTTGAGCAGGTCCCTTGCTTGTCCAGGATCAGGTGATGGGGCTCTGTTCCCCATGAGCCACCATGGACCATTCCCTGCAGCGTTCTCCTTTGAGGCTGCCCAGGCCCTCCTTGATCCGTCTTTGGAATCTGGACTTGGTTTCTTGGCTTCATTTCAGGCAGCCCTTCCTGACTCCCTGATCTCAGTCTGGGCGCAGCCCTGCCCTTTCTTTCTCTTTGAGTTTGGAGACAGACACAGGCAGGTTGGCCGTCTCTGCTGCGGAGCCAGCGGAGGTCAGCTCCCTGGACACTCGCTTGGCCCTTGCTGCGCCAGTCCAGGCTTGTTGGAGCAGGCTGTGCTAGAGGAGTGGGGGGCTCTGACCATGAGTGTGTGGACCCCAGTGCTCCGGGGCAGATGCCTTGTGAGAAGAAACCTGGCAAGCCTGGCAACCTGACTTGGCGCTGCCGAATAGACCTGATTACAGAGTGGATCCACACACAGATCTCTCTTCCACCCAGTCCTGATCTTCATACCGTGTATTTACTGAAGATCTGCCAACCCCTGCCCACCCGGGCTCCGTCTCCAGGCATTTCCATTCCCGAGGAGGCATTCCTCCAACTGAGGTGGTAGGAAGTGGGGACTCCTTAGCAATCTGGGGGCTTCATCTTTTGTTTTATAGATTTTTTTTCCCCTTAAACCTGTGGAAAGCTCTGTATATATAAGCGTTCTGCCCGTGTGCTGATCTGCTTAGAGAGGTGGATGGGGACCGCTTTTAAGGAAGAACAGGGCTCCATCTGTTCCCCCATCTTTACCCCCACCTCCACCCATTGGCTTTAAGAAGGTTCTGGGCAGCCCTCTCTGAATGTGAGTGTGGGAATCATTCTAAAGAGGTAGGTAATTCTGAGGACTCTCTTAGCTGGGAACCCTCCCCTTCCTCCCCTTTTATTAATCATTGAACTTGCCTGCTTTCTCCAGAAAGCCTCCCTGACTTTCCCCTCCAGGCAGGCTGATTGGCTTGGGTGCCCTTCTTGGATCATTCTGGGTTGTGTCTGCTTACTTATCCTTTTCCCGCAGACCAGAGAGCCTGCACTTAGGAGGCAATCCGTTAATATTGGTTCAAGTAGTAGTAGTATAGCTGCTCAGTCATGTCCAGCTCTTTGTGACCCCATGGACTGAAACCCACCAAGCTCCTCTGTAGGGATTCTCCAGGCAAGAATACTGGAATGGGTGGCCATTCACTTCTCCGGGGAATCTTGCCGACCCAGAGAGCGAACTCAGGTCTCCTGCATTGCAGGCAGTTTCTCTACTGTCTGAGCCACCAGCGAAGCAATGTTGGTCCAAAGGATACCTCCATTTACTAAGGGAATAACCGTGGGCCCTCTTGTGTAGGAAAGATTGGAAGGTCATCCAGAGGGTAAGAGCAGCAAGACCAACTGGGGGAAGGATTCTGTCAGCGTGGCAATCGTCCCGTCTCAGGGACAAAGGGTTGTGTAGGCGGAATCTGCATCCACGTCCCATGCTAACCCCGGCTCCGTCTCTGTGCTTTCCACACATTATCTCACAGACTATCCAGTGCTGCTCGTGTCTGTCTTGCAGATTCACGGAAAAAGCCTCTCACCCACCCAGCATCCTCCTTTAGACTTTCGTTATCTTGCGCGTCCCCGCAGACTGTCTGGTCTTCTCTCTGCCAGACAAGTGGCTGGGCTGCCAGACCTCCACGGAGAACAGACAGGAAGGTCCTGGGTTGCGCTGCGGAGAAGGGGGTGGGGCGAGGACCACGTGCGGGCCCTCCCTCTTCCTGCTATTGTGTCCCAGATACACGACGGACCTTCTTGCTAGTTCTGTGCTCTGGCCCAAGACAGAGAAGTTGCCTTTGGTCTCTAGCCTGGTACCCAGGGAATGGATGCAGCTGGGGGGGGTGGGGTGCCTTCTCTTTAGTGATTTCTCTTCTATTCTTTCAATATCAGACAGTCTGTTGGATGCTGCTGAGGTTCAGCCTCCAAGCAAAAGCACCCGGGGCTTCCTTAAGGAATTCTGATTGTCTTTTTTCATTTTATTGACTTTTGAAAGCCCTGTTTTCTACCTCCCTTCCCCTCAACTGGGGAACTTTCTGGAAGGTCCAGTGAGTCCTGCCATATTGTTTACTAGGTTGATTACATAAGGAAAACATTGAGAGTTAAGGCCACCGACTTCTTCACCCTCCTTGGAGGCTTGGGTTTCAGAAGGTCCAGAAAACATCACGAGAACCCATGGACTGCCTGGTAGCTTGATTTCAGCATCTCTTTGGCAAAGAAAGGACCAAAGGGCATGTCCATAGCATGGTGGGGGAGGCAAGGTGTACCCCAAGGCTACCTTCCTGGAGGTTAAGGCAGATGAGGCACTGTTCTCTCAAACCTTCTGGAGCTGACTGTACTCGGAGGGGATGTTATGGTGAACATCAGCAGCATCCATTGATCCCCTGCCCGCCTTTTAAATTCTGTTCTATAAAGAGCCCAGTGTGTTGGAAAAAAACACTGCTTTCATGTGGCTTGGAAACTAGGCGTGTTCTGGAGGGGACAAAATCTGGGCCAGTGGCTGACAGTCACAATCGATGCAAGCTTATCAACAGTTGTTCCTGGTTCCCTTCTCTCTCTGCTTCACTGGAGGACCCCGGAGGCTGTGGTCTGCCCGCCCCCGCCCCGCACACCTGCACCCACTCCATAGGATGGAGGCTAGGCCTTTAGGAAGTCACACGGGCCTTGGCGTTTGAGCCTCAGATTACCCACTGGTAAGCTGGGGTGACCCAGTCCACATTTTCCCAGGGACCTCCTTGAGGAACAAATAGTATAATGCAATGAACCTTTTTTTCAAAGTATTGAATATGGTGGATCCCTTCTGCATGTTGTGAGGGGAGAATGTCTACAATGTGGGCTTTGCCCACAGCCTGGGCCTCTGGTGGGCTGGGCCTCAAGGGGGCTGTGCATGGTGGCGTGAGAAGCACGTGACTCTGCCAGCTGATCCACATGGGAGAAGTCTCCCAGGAACATGGGGCCCATCCTTAGTACTTCCTGCCTGGGGCTGGGCACTCGGTACGTGTGTCTGTTTAGAGCAAGCTGGGTTCATGGTCAACTGTCCCCTTTAACATTGCTTTTTTAAAACTGTGCCATCTTGATGCTTGGTGACTTGAGGTCCATTTCTTAATCTCTCTGTGCCTCCATTTCCCCGTCGAATGGTGACGTGATGGGGTCCACCTCCTAGGGCTACTGGAAAGCTCAAAGTGGGGATGGGGTTTGGAGCCTAGGAGGCACCATGAAATTCTTGTTGCTGTCACAGTCTGTGGAGGGTGGGTGCGGCCGGGGGGCTCCCAGAGCACATCCGGGATGTTTCTGTGCTAGACGCCCCCCACCCCTGCCTTGGAGGGGCTTCAGGGGCCCAGCAGAATTTGCCAAAGAGGAAGGGCCTGTGCCCCCTCCAGGTGGCTTGTTGGAGGAATGCCAGAGCTGGTGGAGGACTCCAGTCTTAGGGACGAGGAGGCCGGGAGAAGAGGGCCCTCCAGGTTCCCAGGGCAGGTGACCTGAGCAGAGCCACGCTGCAAGAGACCCTCATAGCATCCTAGGGTGCACCTCCCTCTTGTCTGCACGCAGCACCCTCCTGCCTGGGCTCCCATCCGTCCTGAGTTTTGGGGACCATGTGATGTCCATAGAGGGCTTCTCAGGTGGCTGAGCAGTAAAAAAATCCACCTGCCAATGCAGGAGACACAGGTTCGATCCCGGGTCGGGAAGATACTCTGGGGAAGGAAATGGCACCCTGCTCCGGTATTCTTGCTTGGAGAATTCCATGGACAGAGGAGCCTGGCAGGTCACAAAGAGCTGGACACAACTTAGCGACTAAACGAGAACAACAGTGTCCATAGAACACACGCCACGTATTTTGTAGATGGGAAGCCGAGGCCCAGGGAGGGGGTGAATGACTTGGGAAGAGTGTGGCTGGAGAGGGGCAGAGTTCCCACGCCCTGGCCCCTAATCAGGGTTCCTGCTGCTGCATCAGGGCTTTTGAGAATCCCAGGCTCCGTGTGTCCCCTCGCTCTCGCGGTGACCGGTTAACATCTCTCACGTGGCCTCATGGCCTGAGATGCCTCCGCCTGCTGCCTTCCCAGCCCCTGAGGTCACCTTCTTCGCTCCTCTGAGCAAACCTCAGTCTTGGCTTTGCTGGAACCCATGGAGTCCAGCTCGTTGCTGACTGGCTCCTGGGTCCGTTGAACTGGAAAGGTATTTGCCTGCCCGCCTCCCCGCCCCGGCCCCTTGGGCCTTTGTTACTCATTGACCCCAGTGGTGGCGCATTGGGTCTGATTGCTGGAAACCCATGTGACACCTGCTGAACCTTTTTTCTGTGTCCCCTCCTTGCTGGGCCACTCAGGGACTAAGAATGTTTAAAATACAGACCATGTCCCCACAAATGGCCCTGGGTCTCTGAGGCAACCAGGGAAGTGCACTGACTAATGAAGCAGCTGTTTGCCCGATTCTGTGTGCCGTGGTTGCATTGACGGCCCCCCACTACTCGCCGGGAGCAGGAGTTGTTATGCCCATTTTACAGATGAGCAAACTGAGGCTCGGAGGTTAGATCACAGAGCCAATCAATGGTGATGTTCAGATATGACCCTCAGATTTTCCCCCTGCCCCCACCCCCCACCCCACTAACTCCTGGCTACCTTTCACTTCTGCAATATTGATTTTCTCAGAATTCCTTCTGGGCAGGCAGGTGGGAAAGGAAGAAGTGGTATAAACCAGTCTGGCAGCTGGCGTTGTGACCTGGAACCCTGTTGTGTGCCCTGAGTGGGGTTTTGGCAGAAGGAGGCCTGGCCCGACCTCATTTCCTGTGTGGAGTGGCTTCCCTCTGTGCTGAGACAGAGTCCACCCTAGAGGATGGCGCGGGGGGCTGGGAGTCAGACACCCGAGCTCCCACCACCATGCCCCGTGCGGCCGGGCCCCCTGCAGGACTGCCGCCTGCAGCCCTCTGCCCCCTGCAGCACTGCCTGGGTCCTCTGCGCTAGGATTTTGCAGGAGGTGGTGGAGAAGGGCAGACTTGGCATCCAGTGCTTGGCCTCAAACCCAGGGAGACAGCTTGTTGAGCCCAGTGGGGCTGCAGGCTGGCTGTGGGGGGTGACCCCAGGTGTGAGCACCCTCTGAGTGGAGCCTGAAGGGGACAGGGCCGGAGGCACCAGCCTTGGCACCCAAACCAGGTCAACCTCCCGTCTACGCCTGACTTGTCACATAGTCAGGTCTCATCACGGAGCTGTGATAGGTCCTTTCTCGACTCACTCTGTGTCTGGCACATGACAACGGCTGTGCGGGAAAACTACCTCCGAGTAAACCTTCCTACAGCATGTGCTTCCTGGAGCTCAGATGGGCTCTGAGGGCTGGTCTTGCCTCGTGGGGGGCAGACGATAAGGAGGGGGAACACGAGGGGCTGCTGGGAGGTGTCTCTGGCTTCATCTAAAACATGTCAGCTTTCTTCTTAAAAACAGTTTTATATATTGAACTTCCTTATAAGGTTTCCTCTAGACCCCCAGCTTCTGAAACAAAAGTTTGCAAAGTTTATTGATGGGTGCAACAGAGACGGGGTTAAGGGCTGGCCTCAAGGGGCCTAAGTCTACAGATAGCACCCTAGCTCAGAGAGCGGGGTGCGGGGCCTGGGGGGCCCGGGGCTCAAGGTGCACCTTCTACAGCCCGTTTGGGCGGTCTTGGGAATCGCAGGCAGTGACCTGGCTGGAGGTCCTGGCTGAGCTCCCCTGTTGGGACATGTCCAGTTACAGTTAGCAGCTACAGGCTGCCCCGGGCCTGCGGGAACCGTGCCTCCTTCCCACCCCCATCCCCCAGGGCACAGGAGAACCTGGAGTGTCCTCTGCTTTATCTGGTCTCCCTGCAGACCTCAGAGCCCTGGGATTCTCACTGGCTGCTTCTTGGTCTGGGCCCAGGGCGTTTCAGCCCCTTCACTCCTGGGGCCAGATAATTCTGCTGTGGGGCTGCCCTGTGCCCCCGTGGGGTGGTCAGCAGCCGCCCTGGCCTACATCCGCTGGATGCTAGTAGCATCTCCCAGTCGTGCCGATCAAGAATGTCTCCGGACATCGCCAGATGGGGGGACAGAATCACCCTCGTCTGGACAAAAAACTGGGATGCCCTCTCTGAGCCTCCCCAGGGCCCCAAGCACACGAGCTTCCGAAAAGGAGCAGTTCTCAAATACTGATGTTTAAGGGGGATTTACCAGTTTTCAAGCCGCTGTCTCCTGGGGTCTGGGAAGCTGAGTTGTAGGAGGAAGAGAAGGTGTGGGGTAAAGGGATGTCTCCGGGAGCATATTTGGGAAGCCAGGAAAGCTGGACCTGAACTCTTCCTGGTTCTGAGGGAAGGTGAGGGGGTGGTTGAAGGCTGATCCTCCAGTGGAATCACAGTAGAGTCATGACAGCCAAGGAGACTTGACCACGCTGGGCTGAGCTGCAGCCTGAAAGCTTGAGCCCTTATACATGTAGACCTGTTTTCAAGGCATATCACTCCTGTGGTTTACTAAACCACATAAGAGTGAATGTAAACACAAACATGGGCCTCGTCTGGACAAACACTGTGGTGCAGTGGGAAAGAATCTGCCTGCCAACACGGGAGGCACACGAGATGTAGGTTCGATCCCTCGGTTGGGAAGATCCCCCCGGAGGAGTAAGGGGCAACCTACTCCTGTATTCTTGTCTGGAAAATTCCATGGTCAGGGGAACCTGGCAGGTGACAGTCCATGGGATTGCAGAGTCAGACGCATCTGAGTGATCAGTTGCTGTGAGGCTGCATAAAAGCCGTGCATCTGTCTGTTCATTCTGTCTGTTGTGATGCTCAGGGCTACAGGGAGGGAAGGGAATGAGCCGGGTAGGCTGCCTACCTGTCCTGGGGAGCTGGCAGGTGGGGGTGGAGGCCCAGGGGTAGCCGGAGACCCTGACTTCACCCCTGGGTTCTGAAGGGGCCCCTGTGACATGTGAAGTCCTTTTCCTCTTAGCGTTGCCAGAGCCGTGAGCTTCTGGAAGGCTCCCTGGCCTGTGTAGGCGAGGTGTCCCATGGCCAGGGTCTCGGGACCATGAACACGCTGAGCTAGCAAGGCCGGCAGACCTTGGCTTTTCATGCCGCCTGCCTCCGAGCTGGCAGCCGCCCAGGAATGCTCACAAATATAAAACCGACTTTGTTTTCAGAATGTTCTGGAGCCTAGACTCCAGAGGCTGCATAAAGGCATTCTTGTGGGGCTGGTTATCTACTGGGGCCTCAGACCAGAGCGTCCCAGGGAATCTGCCCACAGAGCACCACGTGCTGGCATTGGGGGGCGGGTGGGTGCAGGGCGGCCCCGCTCTGTCACCCGCTGACCCCTGAGAGGTGTTTTGCAAAGAGGGTTCCTCTGGGTGCAGGGAGCTGGGTTCTCAGAGGAGCTGAAATTTGGAAGTTCAGACACTTGTGCTCTCTGTCTGGCTGTTACATCTGTGGAGCCATGGAGAGTTTGGGGTGAGGTCCCCACTCCGGAAAGTAGCAGGTTTTCACCCAGTTCCCGACACAGAAGGTCTGGGTCTGTGACCTGGTGGGGGTCCCTGGTCTCCCGTCACTTACTCCTTCACTCTGTCTTCAGCTCTGCCCGCAGCCACCTACCCTTCCTTCTGGGTTCATTGCACCTCACCCCAATACTGGGGGGCGCTTCAGTCTCTCAGCTTGACTCTTCACCCCTAAGAAGAAATGTTGATGCCTCCAGGTCCCTGATTGAGCTCCCCAGGAGGGAGTGTGCTCAGGACCTATCACCCCCAAGCCTCGGTGCCCAGGGAGGCCAGTTACGGTGGCATTTCCACTGCTGGAACTCCTGGCGTCAGAGCCTGGAGGCCCCTTCTGGCCCAGCCCGATCTCTGCCCCCACCCCTGCTTTCCTGCCCCGCTCTGGCTCAAGAAGTACTTTGTGCCTTGAAGATCCTTTTTCTTTCAAACTCTTCCCAAGTGCTCGGTCCTGTCATCTTGGCTTGAGATAGTCCCTTCTCCTCTCCACCCCCAGCAGGGAGCAGAGTACCCTGCCCAGAGATGAGCATGGGCTGTCTCTGTGGCCATCCCTCTGTTGGAGACATCCTTCTGTTGGGGATGAAGGAGAGAGCTAGTGCCATGCCTCCGCGTGGCCGGCCTCCGGCACCTTCTGTCCCCTTTTGCTTGTCAATCTGGGGCTGTCTGACTTTGGGATGTGGCAGCAACGTGGGTCTCCTTCTAAAGTCCAGAGCGAAACATCCATCCTTGGTACGGTGAGTAGGTCTGGCCTGGGTGTCAGGGCCTGGTTTTGAGTGTCATGGTGGTTTAGTGGCTAAGTTGTATCCACTTCTTGTGATCCCATGGACCTTTAGCCTTGTCAGGCTCCTCTGTCCGTGGGATTCTCCAGGCAAGAGTACTGGAGTGGGTTGCCATTTCCTTCTCCAGGTGATCTTCCTGACCCAGGGATTGAGCTTGAGTCTCCCGCATTGCAGGCGGAGTCTTTACCGACTGAGTTGTTCAAAAGCCTGTTTCCTGTACCAGGAAATAGACTTCCCTCCATCCCCAGGGACAAGACTGGGGCCGGGGTAGTGGGCGGGAGGCAGAAACTGCTGGTCTGGGGAGTGAAGGCTCCCTCCCTGGTCTCAGGTTTGCGTCTGTCTGGAAACACCTCTCAGCCGGAATTGCTGACCCCCTGGCCTCTGTCTCTGTGCAGGCGGGTGACAGCAAGGACATGTCTCGGGAGCTGCAGGACGTGGACCTCGCCGAGGTGAAGCCTTTGGTGGAGAAAGGGGAGGTGAGTGGAGAAGCCCTGGATACGCCCCCTCCCATCCCCACTCGTACATGGACATATGTGTGTGCACAGTAGGAACACACATCCATGTACACACACGTGTGCGCACCCACGCACACACACGCACATGTCCACTGCTTCCTGGTTTCCACAGGTCACCTTATCCAGTTGCAAAAGGCCAGGAGGTTCTAGTTCAGGTCCCAGCTTGGCTCGCAAGGGCTAAGGCCCCTCGCCCACCTCTGGCCTTTCTGCATCACTGATCTTTGTAAAGACAAGGGCATTGAATGAGAGTTCCTCTAAGCACCTCCACCTCTGACATCCCGTGGTTCTAAGCCTGCCACCTGAAGCCTGTCGCCCATCGGCTCTGCCTGCCCCATAGCTGAGTGGTTAAGGGACCAGACTGCCTGGGTCCAGGTCCTGCCTGTGACACTGCTGCTCCGTGACCACTGGCGAATCCTTCAACCTCTTCATGCTCCAGGTCCCCGACTTTAAAAACCAGTGACGCTGGGACTAGCGTCATGGGGCCAGGGTGAGGATGGAGTGGGTTACCTCAGGTGGAGCCGTTAGACCCTTGTCCACCCGGAAGGGGACCAGCTATGCTCCTGTTCTCTTGTTGCTACAATTATCACCCTCTTTTTTTGGCCAAATCTCTCAAGTGAACAAGACCTTCTTGTTGGAAACAGACTCCCCTGCCATATAGCCTAGCCTGGCATGATCCGTCCTGGACTGGTTGGGGATGGATGTGAAAAGCCTTTTCATTTGCACAGTTGACACTGTATTTTTAAACTACGTTCACATCCCAGTTCTCACTGAGTTTTGTAACTGCCTGTGATGAGACACCTTTTGTAAAATGTAAAGCTTGGGTTCAAAAGTGGGGTTACCTTGAGGTGAACTAAATGCTTTCGAAAGCAATAATTAACATACACGAACCACGCCCTGCATGCCGGTTTCTGGACTAACCATACTTCATAGGTTATTTCCTGCTAAATTAAAGGATAAGGCTGTGGCTGATTAGAGACTAGGTTCTGTGATTGTTCCCATTTTACAGAAGAGGAAGCTGAGTTTCCGGTAGGTTCATTTGTCCTTCTCTGTCGGTCACATGGTTACAAAGTGCGGGGCGTGGAGCCAAACTCAGGCCAGCTGCCATTGGTAAATGGATTCACTTAATTCCTTTATGGCTCTACACGTGGCTGTTCTGTCTTAGGTCCAGTATTTCATGGACTTTTCTTTTTTTAACTTTTTATTTTGTATTAGGGTATAGCTGATTAACAATGTTGTGATAGTTTCAAGTGAACAGTGAAGGGACTGAGTCACACACACACATGTATCCATTCTCCCCCAAAGCCCCCTCCAATCCAGGCTGCCACATAACATTGAGCAGAGTTCCATGTATTACACAGGCCTTGTTGGTTATCCATTTTAAATATAGCAGTGTGTGCATGTCATGGACTTTTCTTTATGAAGGTGAGACGTATCTTTCTATTTTCCATTATATAGATAATGGAAACTCACCTTGATGGGAGGAGACTTTCCCAAGGTCATTTGGGTAGGATGAGAAGCCAGACCAGGGGAAGCTGCAGAATCCCCGATATCATTCCCATGCGAGGGGTCTGCAGACATCTTCTGTAAAGGACAAGTTGGATGGTGTCTTAGGCTTTGAGGACCCATGGTCTCTGTTGTAACTACTCAGTTTTACCGTTACAGCCTGGAAGCCGCCCTAGGCAGTATGGAAGCCAATGGGCTTACTGTGTTTTAATACAGTTTTATTTAGAAAAAGAAGGTGGAGGAAGGTAGAGGCCCACAGTTTGCCAACTCGAATCCTGTTCACTATGTATGCTTCAAATCCATTTCCTCTTCTGTCTGCATCTTTGACACAGTCTTGAAAAAAAAAAAGCAAAAAACAAAGCAACAGAAAAACTCCCAGGTGATGCAAATACGTATCAGGATCTTTTATAAATAATTTTGTTTATTTATTTGATTTACTTTTGGCTGTGCTGTTCGTTGTTGCTGCCCGGGCTTTTCTCTAGTTGTGGTGCTGGCTTCTCTTTGCAGTGGCTTCTCTCGTTGCGGAGCAGGGGCTCTCGGGCACACGGTTTCAGTAGCTGTGGCTCCCAGGCTCTAGAGCTGGGGGGCGTGTGGGGCCCTCCCGGACCAGGGATCTAACCTGTATCACCTGCACGGGCAGGTGGGTTCTTTACCACTGAGCCAGCAGGGAAGCCCCACATTAACATATTCTTATCCCTCCCCTTTTGAAAAACCACATGAAATGGTATACCACGTTTGCTTTGTTTATTTAATCACCCGTGTTGGAGACCTTTCCAACATCAGTCCACAGGGCACTTGCTTCTGTCTTTCCAGCTCACAGTCTTCCTCACGTTTATTTGACTAGGGCCCTGTATGTGGACACCTGGGGCCACGTCACTGTTTCCAACAGAGCTGCAGGTGTTCACAGCCTCTTTGGATCCTGCATGTTCGTCATTTCATGCACGTGCAGGTCTTAGATAAATTCCCCAAGTGGCATCGCTGAGTCCAAGGGTAGATGCATGTTTACACACAGCATGTATACATTTTTGAGGCAGCCTAGTGCTGCCCTTGGAAATTTTTATTTCTGAAATAAACATCTAGGAGGTTATCAACTCCTAGTTACATGTCAGTCTGTCTCTCAGTAGATCCTGGCCTTTTCTCTCCAGGTTTAAATGGAAGTAAGCCCTGCATTTCCTTAGACTGACTCAGCAAAGTGTTTTTAATTAGGTTTGCTGTTGGGAAGTTCTTCCTGATGTCCATCCTCCATCGGGATGACCTCTGCACTCTTGTTAACATTGTGAAGATTAGGGTTGTATGAAGCAGCTTTTCTGCTCCCTCCCGTCAATACACACACACACAAGTGTGTTGGCCACCATTTGCTTCCACTTGAATTTATCAAACTCCCTTCTGTTCTTAACCCCAGCCCCAGTAGGTTTGAAGCTATTGAGATATATGTGTGCACACACACACACACACACACACACACATATATATATTAATTGGAGGAAAATTGCTTTACAATGTTGTGTTGGCTTCTGCCATACAACAATGCAAATCAGCCATAATCATACATACATCACCTCCCTCTTGAGCCTCATGCCCACCCCCCATCCCACCCCTCACTTTAATCTCCTTCAGCAGTTGGGTGTACAGTTTTAACTCCCAGCCCCTGGCTGTTCCAAGGGGTCCCTGTCCCCTTTCCATCACCTCTTTTTCCTTTGCTCTGCTGACCTGTCTTCTTTCCTGGTGGTTGGTGGTGGATCCAGCTGGGCTCAGCTTTCACGGGGTGTTTGAACTCCATCCTGAGCTGGGAGGAAAGGGTGCCATTGTTGGCCAATTTTAATCTAGATGGTGGGCTACCATGGAAGAAATGTAAAGACAGTGGCATGATCAAGTTTGAGCTTTAAAAGTGTAGCACATGGGTGGAGACAGAGACCAGTTTATAGAGTGTTGTGGTTAGCTTAGACCTTCAGATCTTTTTCACCAAGGCTCTAGTCAAAGAAGAATCCATCTACTGTGTCTATTTTTCAGTTGGACTGCTATTCTTTGAGATAGAAAGTCTCTTTGGAAAGAAATAGGCTCCACAGAGGACATAAGGTCTATATGATAGACTCAGGGCATGGGGAGGTCTGTGTGTTCGGACATTGCTTCTCTGCCCTGGGAAAGTGATGAAACTGACCATCTCTCTTGTCTCTCCACAGACCATCACCGGCCTCCTGCAGGAGTTTGATGTTCAGGCAAGTAGAAGATGTGGCTTCCCTTTCCCCTCGCCTCTTCTGTCTTCTCCTTTCCGCTTTCTTCCATGGGTTAGATCCGTGTTCAGACGTTAGGGCTAAGGGGAGAGATGGAAGTGGCCTCAGCCGGTTTCCTGCACTCAGCTCCTTCTCCCCAGAGAGAAGTGGGTTTGAGTTCTGACCAAGAAAGCAGGAGCCAGTTAACCTCTGTGAAGGCTGGACAGAGATCCAACAGCCCCTTTGACCCTGCAGAGCTGGGCAGAGCTGGAAGGCATGTGCAGAGGAAATGGCAAGACATTGGGTGGGCTTGGGACCCTGTGATGCGAAGGGATGGGGGAAGCAAAGGTTTGATGTTCTTGGCTCCACCTGGGAAAGTGAAGCCAGCTTCTCTGTGGTCTTCCGGCTCCCTGTCTGCTCCAGGTTGGCATGGGAGCAAGAGGGGGATGGCCTCTGGAGGTTTGTCCAGGAACAAGCTTTCAGGAGAGGGGGTTGACCTCTCTTAGCCGAGGGGTGGGTGAGAACCTCAGGGACTGTAAGTCTTGGACTCCTTATTCCAAAGCTACGTGGGCCCCTGCACTGCGCTGGGCCCTGGGAGCAGAGCTGGAAGCCTGAGCACATCCAGGTCACGTGGGCTTCCTGGAGAAGACAGGGCCTCGTACAGGCCGTGTGCAGGCTGGCATGCTCACCTGGCACTCTGCTTGCCCATCACACGGGTACCCCAGCTTCCAGCCCATCCTGAGTCCTGCGACTCCATCATACCATTCACCTCCTTCCTCCCCCCAAAGAGCTCCCTGGTCCTCCTGAATCTCGTATTTCAATGATTGGCCCGCCATCCATCAGAGGCTGTGAATCTTGGCATTGTCTTTGGAAGGAAGGGGAAAGAGGGAGTGGGGTTGGAAACACTGGCTGGTGTGAAGTCAGGGAGGTGAGTGAAAAGAGCACAGGTGAGGTGCGTGGGCCTCAGTGTTTTACGGGTCCTCCTGGCTGTTCCTGCAGCCCACCCTGACCCCGGGCCCCGGGAACCCCTGGGGTATCCGAGGTGTTGGTTTCTGTTCAGCCATTTGTCCTCTGAGGCTAACACATCCCACTGTGTTATATTGCCTAGTTCAGAACACACTGATTGCACCATCATTGTGCGCCAGGCCCTGGACACTGAGGCAGACGTGGCCCCTGAACTCCGCAGGCACACCCCATTGAGCCCCAAGAGCATTGAACAGCCAGGTCACTGTCTTCATTCTTAGAGTTTAGGAAGCTGTGGCTCAGAGGTTAGGTGTGCCTGGTCTGTGGTTGCGCGGCTAGCACCGTGCTCTTTGCAGTTTGACCGTGAAACCTGCTTTCACAGCCTCCTGGTCGTGTCTGTGTCAGGGCCGTGAGCAGGAGGCCTGAGCAACAGTCAGCAGCCACCATGTGCCATTTGCTTCAGAAGGGGCACCGGCTTGGCTTGAAGGTGACTCCGTGAGCTAGCAGGGAAGCTCCCTGCCCGAGGGAGGGCCTTCCAGCCTGGGGCCCTCGAGCCTCCCTTGCTGTCAGCGGGTGTCCGGGGCCGGCCACAGGGACAGCTTGGGCCGGGACAGGTCGTTCCCACACTAGGTGTTTGTGGTTAAAAGCAGCTGAGTCGAGAGATACCCTCTCATCCTTCAGGAGCGTCTCTCTGACTCATCAGCCTGGGTTTACAGCATCGCTGCTGTCCCAGCCTCTCGGTACCTCCACAGCGGATGCACCCAGACCAGGGCTGACATCTCCCCATTTTATGAATGAAGGAACTGAGCCACCCAGACAGTGAGAACTGCCACGGTCAGGCTGCAGCTGAGACATCGTGGCATCCTGAACAAAAGCATCTTTCCCCCCACCCTTTTTGAGTCAGGTCAATCGGATTTAATTCTAGCTGACCTTTTTAAGGTGTGTGCCCTTGAGCAAGTTACTCAGAACTTCTGAACCAGTTACCTGCCCTCTGTAACGCAACAGTAAGAACGGATGCTTTTGAGTCCTAACTGTGTGCCAGGTACTGTTCTAAGCACCCTGCCCTTATTTAATCAAGTATGTTCATTCACTCTTCATAAGAGCCCTGGTTGCGGCGGGGGGGTGGGGGCAGTTCTGCTATCGTCTTGTTACAGATGAGCAGTGCCTCCAAGTCACGCAGCCAGGGAGGCCCCCGGATTTCATGTTCCCCTCTCTCCTGGGCGTAACTCAGACTCCAGTGATGTTCATGGCTATGTTTACTGCTCAGGAGGCAAAAGCCACGCTCTCTGCAAGAACACAGGTTACAGGCACGGATGGATGTATGGACGTGACGGTTAGACTCTGGGGTCTGGAGACCTCCTGAGCCACCAGCTCCCTCCAGCACAGGTCCCTGGGGAGTGGGAAGAAACATGATCAGATCGCCAGGCACACTTTCTCCTCTGGGGTCCCTGCAGGTGGGAACATCAGTGGGGTGGTCTTGGCTGAATCTACAGCCCCTCTAGAGCTGGAAGCCGGGCCACCTGGTGGGCTCAGCCCACCTTTTGTGCAGAGGAACAGAGAGAGGGCCCTGGGATGGGTGGGGCTGCTCCCCAGGGTCTGAGACTTGAGCCAGGAGTGGAGGCTGTGAGTAACTCAGGCCCTGGGACAAAGGCTAGTCTTCCACCCCCACCATCACCCGCTGTGTCTTGTTCTTTCGTCCCACTGTGGCTCAGACTATCAGCTCCCTCCGCTTCTAGGCCATCAGAGGGTGGGGTTGCCTGAACCCATCACTTCACTGGCTGCTTCAGCACCCAGTACACAGACCTTGGTCCTCAGGGAGCACACGGTCTCATGGGACATGCTGGTCATGCTCTTTACAGCACTGGTTTAAGAAGAGAATCAGGGCTGGGAAGTCACTTGCCTGAGGTCCCCCTGCAGTGAAAGGAAGGTGGCAGCAGACCCCGGGCCTTCTCTCTCCCGGCCTTGAGAGCCTCCTGTTCTGCATCACCTGATGAGGCTGCTTTAGTGATGCTTCCTGTGAGCCAGGCCCTGTGCTAAGGGCTTCCCAGCCAGTATCTCACTTAATGCCTCAACAATAGCATAAGCAGAAGTGCCATTATCCCCATCACTCAGATGGGGAAACTGAGGCTGGAGGGTGGGGCCGGGTATCACTCCCAAATCTGTCTCAGCAGAAAGGGAGCTTGTTCTCTCACTGTATGGTTCATAGGCCGAGGTCTCTGTCTGCCCCATCCCTGGGCCAGAGCTCCGTCCACTGGTCTCTGTCTCAGGACTCTGGGCATGTGGGTGTGCTGGGGACAGTGGGAGGTAAATAGACTGTCTCCAGGCTTCCCAGGTCTAGATCATGCAGACCCTCCTTCTACAGTGGGAGAAGCTGAAGGACAGAGAGAGGGGGATCGCTTGTGCAGTGGTGTGCGGTGGGGGAGCTAACGGGGTGACATTGGATCCTCGTCTGGCCATTTCCCACCATCAGGAAAATAGGGTTGCGGGGCGGAAGGGCTGAAAAGATGCAACAGCTATGCCAGCCTTGGCCCTGGCTGTCTGGTGGACTCCGAGGGCAGTTGGGCTGGAGCGACAGTCCCAGGGGCCGGCTGATCATTCGGGGTTGGGCTGGGCGGGGCCCGGGGCAGGGAGGCGAACCTACTTTCTCTGTCACTGAAATGTCAGCTCTTGTCCCCGGCCCTGCCTTCCACAGGAAGCGGCTCTCAGGTCTGTGGTTTTGTCTTCCTGCAGCAGCCTTGTGATGTCTGTCTCCCCCAGGGTCAAGGCCACAGAGTCACCCAGACTCTGCGTATTCGAGAGCCAGGTTTGCCCTTTCCTGGCTGCCTGGCCCAGAGCAAGATGCTTCACCTCCCTCAGGCCTCAGTTTCCCCATCTGGCACATGGGGACCAAGACTCCAGCTAGTGTAGAGGGAACCTGGTGTGATGTTTCCCAGTCAGTGTTGGCCCAATAACACACCCGGTTTTTCCAATTGTTTTTTTTGTGTGTTGAAATACATATACAACCTAGGGTTTCTCCGATGGCTTAGCTGCAAAGACTCCTCCTATAATACAGGAGATGCAGGAGATGCGGGTTTGGGATGATCCCCTGCAGGAGGAAATGGTAACCCACTCCAGTATTCTTGGGTTTCCCTGGTGGCTTAGCTGGTAAAGAATCTGCCTGCAATGCAGGAGACCTGGGTTTGATCCCTGGATCGGGAAGATCTCCTGGAGAAGGGAAAGGCTACCCACTCCAGTATCCTGGCCTGGAGAATTTCATGGACTGTATAGTCCTTGGGGTCTCAAAAAGCCGGACATGACTGAGCGACTTTCACTTTCTCTCCCTTTCCATTACGGTTTAGCTCAGGATATTGAATATAGTTCGCTGTGCTCTATGGTAGGACCTTGTTGTGTATCCGTTATACATGCAGCCGTATGCATCTACCAACCCCAAACTCCCAATCCATCGCGCTCCCCACCTCCTTCCCCTTGGCAACCTTCAGAGCTCTTCCCATCTTTTTTTCTTAAGTATTTATTGTTTAAGACGCAGCAGATGTCGGTTCAATCCCTGGGTCGGGAAGATCCCCCAGAGGAGGAAATGGCAGCCCACCCAGTACTCTTGCCCAGAAAATCCCATGGACTGGCTGTGCTGGGTCTTAGTTGCAGCATACAAATTCCTAGTTGTGACATGGGGTCTTGTTCCCTGATCAGGTATCAAACCCAGGCCCCCTGTATTGGGAGTGTGGAGCGTGGAGGCTTAGCCCCTGAACCACCAGGAAAGCCCCCAGAACTCTTTCCATCTTGCAAAACTGTAACTCTGTCCCCATGAAATACTAATTCCCCATTCCCCTCCCTGCATCCCCTGACAGCCACCATTCTGCTTCCTGTTTCTAGGAGTTTAACTACTCTCAGTACCTCATGTAAGTGGCATCATGCAGTATTTGTCCTTTGTGATTAGCTTGCTTCACTTAATGTAACGTCCTCACGTTTCGTCCACGCTGTAGCCAGTGTCAGCACACCATCCCCTTTTAAGCTTGAGTACTGCTGCTCTGTTATACGTCTAGGCTGCATTTTGCTTATCCTTTTATCCACCAGTGGACGTTTGGGTTGCTTCCAGCCTTTGGGTGTCGTGATTAGTGCCGCTGTGAACACGGCTGTCCAGCGTCTGTTCGTGACTCTTTCGGTCTTTTTGGGCACGTACACAAAAGTGAAATTGTTGGATCCTCTGGTTATTGTTTTTGTTGTTCAGTTGCTAAGTTGTGTCCAGCTCGTTGCGACCCCATGTATGGCAGCACACCAGGCTTCCCTGTCCTTCACTATCTCCTGGATTTTGCTCAAACTCAGATCCATTGAGTCAGTGATGCCATCCAATCATCTCATCCTCTGTCGACCCCTTTCCCTCCTTCCCTCAGTCTTTTTCCAGCATCAGGGTCTTTTACAATGAGTCGGCTCTTTGCATCAAATGGTCAAAATATTGGAGCTTCAGCTTCAGCGTCAGTCTTTCCAATGAATATTTAGGGTTGATTTCCTTTAGGATGGACTGGTTTGATCTCTTTGCGGGCCATAGGTTTCTAAAATTTTGGTCATTGGAGGAACCTCGAAGACGTAGTTTTTCTGTTCCCTGTGAAGATAATTCATCACTTTTGTGTCACTTGTGACCGTTCGCAGAGCTCTGTCATATGCTCCCGTCCCTGGCACAGGGGGGAGGTAGAGCGGAGAACAAGGGTGGGGGCCCCACCCGTCTGCACCCGTGGACCTGAGGGTAGCTAGGGCAGGGGTGGTGGGTGTTCTGCATCCTCTGGACATCAGCAGAGTGAGGACCTGAAGACCACAGAGGATGAAAGCCTGGGCAAGGAGCCGGGGAGGCTTCGTCAGCCTGGGCCGAGCCCTCCCACTGGATCCCAGAGCTCTCCTGGGAGCTGGAGGCATTTTTCCGACTGTGCTTGCCTTTGTCCCTTTCACAAACGCCTGCTTTGTGCCTGGCATCGTCTTTGGCGCTGGGGATACAGGGGCGAGTGTGACAGGCAGTGACCCTATTTCCAGGGAAGTCAGTTCTAAAGGAGTGTATTGCTCAGCACCGTTCTGAGTGAGCTGCCCGTTTGGTGTTCCTACTGCTCACAAGGAGCCCTGTCTGCCTCTGACAGATGGACAGCCTGAGCGCACCGAGGTTCAGTCACTTGTCTGAGGTCACGGGGTGCAGGCAGGATAAGGCTGGGATTGCAGCCACTCCTTCTGAGTCCTTGGAAGCCGAGGTGGGTGGAGTGGGGCACCCGTGATCCATTGACCATGATGACAAATTGAACTACCGTCGGGGCTTGGAGGATGATGGCACAGGCTGCCGTGATGGGGTGAGGACTTCGGCTGAGGCGTCGGGAAAGGCTTTTGGAGCAGGTGACACTGGACTGAGACCTGAGGGAAACGTGGACTCCTGTGACAGAAGAGCAGGGACCGATCATCCGTGCAGAGGCGGCAGCACACGCAGAGGGCCCCCTGGCTCGGATTCTGAGTCTTCTTCCTCTAAGCTGCTGATAGACTCCACCTTACCAATTTGTTGTTTAGTTGCTCAGTCGTGTCTGACTCTCTGCGACCCCACAGACTGAAGCCCACCAAGCCCCTCCGTCCATGGGATTCTCCAGGCAAAACTGCTGGAGTGAGTTGCCATTTCCTTCTCCAGGGGATCTTCCCGACCCAGGGATTGAACCCGCGTCTCCTGCATTGGCAGGCAGATTCTTTACCACTGGGCCACCAATGAAGCCCCCCTTACCAATGAACCGCGATATTTGAGCTAACCAAGTACCAAGTGATGTTTTGTCAAGGTTGCTTCTGAAAAGATCTTTGGATAAAACTATATTCATTTGGATTTGGCTCCTGGATCCTGTTGACTCACAATGTTTATGAAGGTTTCCCGCAGATTTCCAGCAGTCTCTGAAACCGTGGGTGTGAGTCACTTCTGAAGGGCGTCCTTCAGAAGGCACATTGCACTGTAAAGGCTGATGTTCTCTGGGTCCTGGTGGCTTACTGCTCACAGTGCCAGGAGCAGAGACTGACAGCCTTGCTAAGGGCAGCTGATGGGCGTCCCAGCCCAGGCACTCGCCTGCACACCCTGACCTCAGATTCACACGGGGGCTCATGCCTGCGCTGGGCTTCAGCTTCTCTGATGAGCCAGGCCTCCCCAGGCTCTTTCATCGAATCTTTTGGGACTTGCACCCTCATGCCTGCCTGACAGATGAGGAAACTGAGGCATTCCCATGGCCAGGAGCTTTGAAGGGGCCACATTGAACCCAACTCTGCCCCAGATCGACTCTGTCAACCAGGACACATACTGCAGGACTAACCCCCAGAATGGCCAACCTACGTTTTATGGACTAGGTTCCAGTTCACCTTTGCAATTTTTTATCAGAAAAGATCTGGCCAGGTAGCTAATCCAAACAGTGCTCCTGTGGGTTTATGTTTAAACCCTGGACGGGGACCTGATGTAAGGACTGGAGCATCGATGTGCCTTAACGGCAGTCCACTTTTATATGTTCATTTTGTTGGTCCTTAGGGCTCATGGAATGGGGTCCCTTCTGGGCAGTTCTTGGGGGTTGAGTTGAAGGAAGCTGATCTTCTTCACTGTGAGTGTCCCAAAGTAGCCAGTGTTATTTTTCAAGGAATATTTGGTGCTTCAGCATTTTAGCTAAATGGGGGCAGACTCGTTTCCTTTCCCAAGTGGTCAAGAACTTTGTGCGTGTGTGTGCATGAATCAAAATACACACAGTTAGCCCAGAGGTCCTCAGTGAGAAATAGCCTCACGGCTGCTGTCTCAGGAGACGGCTTAGCCTCCAGCGCAGATGGCATCTGAGCCTTATCTCATCCTGGCTGATGTCACCTTAAATGGGCAGTTTGTTCTGGCCTGGGTGCTGTTTTAGGGCAGGTCGATGGGTGCCCAGCCAGACATGTGATGTTCTGCCAGCAGTTTTTGAGACCCTGCTCTGTCCTCACTTGGAGGGGCTTTGGAGCCCTCAGAGCGTGGAGCTGGGTGGGCTGCTGGCCTGGGGTGCTGGGGCTGCAGGAAGGAAGTGGTTTGATCTGGCGCTGCAGAGAAGGTTCTGGCATCAGCCTAGGCAGTAGTGTTTGCAAATTTGATGAGTGGGGAAAGTGGAAGTATTTTGAGTTCTGGTTTATTTTCTTTGGCTAGAATTCTAGAATCCGGGACTATCAGAGCTGGCAGATGCTTAATGATCCAGCCCTACCCCTTCTGCTGAAGGTGGGGAGGCTTTGTGGAAAGCCCCTGAGGGGGTTACTGGTGTGTCTGCCCATTGTCTCAGGGCTTTCTTGCTAAGGTGGGAAGTGACCCTTCCTTTGCAGGTAAGAGACCAGTTCGGAGATGTTAAGAAACTGGTCGGAGGGTACTACTGAGATAGTCCTAAAGGTGGTCCATCTGTCTATTTGGGCGCTGTAAGAGCTGATGTCTCGAGCACTAGCTGTATGTCACACACTGTGCCGACCTCTTTTCCTGCATCATCTCACTTAACCCTCAAAACAAATTGTTGGCATCCTTGAAGGGACAAGGTCAGAGAGGGTGTAAGGGATTTGCCCAGGGCCACACAATGATGAGCTAGACGGCAAAGCTTGACTGAGTCCCTGGAGCTGGTGGGGGTGGGAGATCTCAGCTCACTGCTGGCGGCTCCCCCTGCCCCGGGGCTGGGTCACTTCCTTTGGCCCCTCTTGGTGGATTTGCTCTTTGTAATTCCTTCCACCTGGATCTTTAGTTATTTGGATGGTTTGATTTGATGTGGTTTCCATGGGAATCTGTGTTTGTGTGCTCACCAGGGATCTCCGGGCAATGAGCTGATGTTACCCACAGAGCCTGTGGGTGGAGGGGATGGAAGGAGCTGGGCAGGAGGGGTGGTGGGCTGGAGGGTCTCCTGGGGCTCCCAGTCTGGTGGAGCTGGGCCTGCAGAGGGGGGAATGTCTGATTCCTGCCTGTAGGGGAGTTGATTTCCACCCCCCCACCCCAACTTTTGGATGCAGATCAACTCACAGGGAAAATGGAAACGGTGACCTTTTACCAATGTCTTTCTTTGCACACAATTGCTTCTTGTTTTCCTGCCCCCTGACTGAAGGTGGGCAGAACTCAGAGGCTTGGAAATCCTCAACCCACCGTTTCCCATCCCTGCCCGCCCCCAGCCTCACTTCCGAGGAAGCCGCTGAGACTGAACGTGACAGATGGCAGTGGCACGCATCTGGGTCAGCGCCAAGTGAGGATTAACCTCTCTGCCCTCCTCCCGGGTTTGCTGGGAACGCTGTCCTGGTGGAGGGGTCGGGAGCGCCTTGCCCTCCAGCAGTCCCGTAGTGGGGCTCTGATCAGCTCGCCAGGTCTGTCCAGCCCAGGCCATCAGACTGACCTTGTGTATACACCTATCTCCTGGTCCTGAGAAATAGATAGGTGTCCTGGACAGAGCGGGTGCGGGTCAGCTCTGCCTCTGCTAGCTTATCGCCTGACCTCCTAGGAGCTCAGTCTTCTAATCTGTAACAACGGGGGCAGAAAGAGGTGTTATGACGGTCACACTCTGTCACTGCTTCAGACTCAGCATGCACGCCTCCTTTCTTTTTTTAAAAAAAGGTATTAGAGTCTTTTTTTTTTTAGTGACTACATAAGCTATTTTTTTTTTTCTTTATGTTTCTAACTTCTGCATATTGGGGAGAGTAGGAGAGCAACAGGAAATCACTTTTTAAAAATCTGCTGTGATACTGTTACTGAACACAGGTTCAGTACCCTGTGTTCGGCTGCTTGCCATTCAAAAGCCAATCCTTGAGAGACAAGGGGTGGTTAGAAAGAAAAAGTTTGCTTTATTCAGGAGACCAGCAATCTGGAGAGAAGGCAGACTCATGTCCAAGACCCACCTCCAAGGATTCTGTTTAATTATAAAAGTTTTTGAAAGGAGGTGTATTAGAATCTTTTTTTTGTTTTATGTATGATTTGGTTGGCTGGCATCACCGACTGCATGGACATGAGTCTGAGTAAGCTCCAGGAGTTGGTGATGGACAGGGAAGCCTGGCATGCTGCAGTCCATGGGATGTTGCAAAGAGTCGGACACAACTGAGCAACTGAACTAAACTGATCATTTGTTTTTGGTTGCACTAGGTCTTCATTGCTACATGCAGGCTTTCTCTAATTGAGGCAAGCAGGGGCTACTCTTCCTTGTAGGCATCTGTAGTTTTGGCCTATGGGCTTCTCTGCCCCGTAGCATGTAGGATCCTCCAGGACTAGGTCAAACGCTCGTCCCATGCTTTGGCAGGCAGATTCTTATCCACTGGACTATCAGGGAAGTCCCTCGGGCCTCCTTGCCTCCCTCTGCTCCATGGATGGCCCTCCTTCCCCTCTTCCTCTTTCTGTAATCCAAGAGAGGCTGTCCTCCTTGGAGGCTCCCACTGAATTCCCAGGCTGTCACCCTTTCATCCACTGCAGATCATTTCCTGATGTAACTTCTTGACTGTTTCTCGATGTGATGACAACACTGAAGAAAGTTGAGAAATGGAGGGAGCCTGACCTCTGTGAGATCTCCTTCTCTTTTAGATGTCCCAGTGGGCCAGAGATCAGGACTTAGAGGCCCAAGGGTCTGTTAGGAATCTTCAGTCAGTGACTGGCACCTTTGGGTGCTAGGCTTCAGCCGCTGGGACTGGCTTTGTCCTCTGTGAAACAGCTGTCCTTGGAGCACAGGGTTCAGACCTGGCTTTTTAGAACTTTCCCAGGAGCGGATGGTGTCCTTCTGTGCAAATACGATTGTGTTCCTTCCACAACGCACCCCTTCCCGTCAGTCTTCATAACTCACGTGCTCCTTTCCCAGTGGGCAGGGCGAGATCAGTGGCTCAGCCAGGCCCACCCTTCCCCACTGTGCGCCCAGGCAGGGGACCGGGAAGATGGGGGGAGGGTACCTTATTTCACAGAAAGATGATGGTGGGGCCAGCCCTTGGCATTTTATCCTGAGCCTCTGTTCTCATGGTCCGGCTTGCTTGCCTCAACAAGCCCTGACTTAATGCTGCATCTTATGAGCTCCCAACCAGCTTTCTTTGCCTGTTGTCCCAAGGGTGCCCTCCATCCGCAGGCCATGCCTTGACCGAGGCTTGCTAGGCTGAGGGGAGGGGCAGCTGACTTAGAGCCTGGGTAAGTATGTCATCCTCTTAGAGTCCAGAGCGCTCAGCGTCTCCCCAGGGCCTGCTGAGCAGGCGGATTATGGAGGGAGGTGGTGGCAGCACATCTCAGAGCTCTCCTAGATCATCCAGCCAGTTGATTTAAACCCTGGGAGCTGGTCTTTGTAGCTCGACAGTAATTGTCTCTGGGGAGGCAACTGGAACAGCCGGCCTGCAGGGAGACATTGCAATTTCCAGTCCCTACCACGGTTTTAGTCTTAGGAGCATCTCCATAAGCAGATGGATTTGTTATTGACTTTAGTTTACGGCTGAGGGAAGGAATTCTCAGAGAAGTCTGGTAACTTGGCCAGGGTCACAGGGTGAGTGTAGCATTGGAATTAATATCATCCAACACAGTGCCCTAAAGAGGGTAATGTTTGATATTTTTGCTGACCCAGAAGGACTAGTACTGCAGACTATAAATGTCACCCAGTCTAAGACTTCTTCCAGCTTCCTGCTCTGTCATCCTGAGCATGGAGCTTTTGTGCGCATGCTCATAAGATGGCTGCTGAATCCCCAAGCATCACATCTGTATTCCAAGTTGTAAGCAGGTAGGTGGGTGAAGGGAAAAACTCTAAAGGCCAAGTCTGATTCTTTAAAAAAATTTCTCCTCAAAGCTCCAGAAACTTCTGCTGACATCTCGTTAGCCAGAACTGAATCTTCTGACCACCCTTGGCTAGAGTTCAGTTCAGTCGCTCAGTCATGCCTGACTCTTTGGGACCTCATGGACTGCAGCACGTCAGGCTTCCCTGTCCTGTCCTGCACTATCTCCTGGAGCTTGCTCAGACTCATGTCCATTGAATCAGTGATGCCATCCAACCATCTCATCCTCTGTCGCCCTCTTCTCCTCCTGCCTTCGCCAGCCTCACTCTTTCCCAGCATCAGGGTCTTTTCCAATGTGTCAGGTGGTCAAAGTATTGGAGCTTCAGATTCAGCATCAGTCCTTCCAATGAATACTCAGGGTTGATTTCCTTTAGAATTGACTGGTTTGACCTCTTTTGCATAAATCTCTAAGTGCCTCCTCCAGGCCAGACCCTGTCCAGGACAGAGTCACCCTTTCTCCCCGGAAATCCACAGTCTGTTTGGGGAGGTGGCTAAGAAGCAGGTGTGTGCCCCTGGAGAAGATTCGACAAGAGGACATTAACTCCTCTGCCCTGTGTCCGGGACAGCCCCCTCCCACCTGGCTCTGTTTCCCTGTCCAAGGTTATCTCCTCTGCTGAGGAACCCAGGGTGGTCGGCTCCCTCCCGTCTTACTGATGGATCTACGGGGTTTCAGAGGGCTTGGGAAAAGGCCGAGCTTGGGTTTGAACCCTGATGCCCCAAGCCAGTGGGGACACTGCCCAGCCTGGCCTATTTTTAGAGGGCGCCGTGTGGGTCAGCTGAAGAGACAATGGAGAATGCGGCCCCCACAATGAACCATTGTTCCCACGGTGGCTTTAGAGCCAGGGCTGGGCCTGGCAGATGACCTGTGGCCCCCACTGGGGGCTGGACATACTGCATCCTCTGTGGATTTTTCCAGCGCTTCTAGTGCAGGCACTTAGAGGAAGAGAGGGCTGGGGAAATGGGGGACTCATTTTGGGGGAGCATAAAGCTGGGACCCCTGTGCTGAGGGCGGGCCTGGGCACTAGGAGGGAGCCTGATACGCTGAGTGCCATCCCCTGTGAAGCACTCACTCCTCCCCAGGAGGCTCTGTTATTCCTCCCGTTTCACAGAAGCAGGGTACAGCCTGGAGATGCTTCAGGCGTCTTCAAAGCGGAAGCCTGTGAGTCCTTGCATCACTCAGCCAGGGATGGAGAAGGGAGAGGGTTTTTGTTAAAAGCACAGATAATGAGCTTTTCCACTCTCGAGATGGAACCTGAGAATTGGGGTGTATTTCTTTATTTTTGCATCAAGGTCTTCAGATTGGCAACCACTGACCGCAAGGGATGGGAGGGGTGGGTTTCCATGGTTCCCCCGGTCCATCTATGCTTCTACGAGTGACTTCTCTGACCAGAGGTACCTGCCACTCAAAGCCCAGGACCAAATGAGAAGCTTCTGCAAACCACAGGGGCACGCGCTGGGTGTCTGCAGGCAGTAGTTCCAGCCACGCGGTGGCTTTGGCTCCCACGTGACAGGCCCGTCTGTCTGCTCTCTCCCCAGGAGCAAGACATCGAGACTCTGCATGGCTCCATGCATGTCACGCTGTGTGGGACCCCCAAGGGGAACCGGCCCGTCATCCTTACCTACCACGACATTGGGATGAACCGTAAGTCCCGAGCAGTTCTGGGTGAGCCAGTTCCCATCAGGGCTGGGGGACACAGTCAGCTAGGAAGGGCGGGTGGGGGGGCTCCGGCTCTTTCTCTTTTGCTGGGACTTCCTGGAGCTGTTCTGGGAAGAACTCTTGCTATGGGTGGTGCTAGTGACAAAGAACCCACCTGCCAAGGCAGGAGACCTATTGAGATGCAGGTTCCTTCCATGGGTTGGGAAGATTCCCTGGAGCAGGAAATAGCAACCCACTCCGGTATTCTTGCCTGGAGAATCTCATGAACAGAGGAGCCTGATGGACTATATATAGTCCTTGGGGTCACAAAGAGTTGGACATGACTGAAGCAACTTAGCATGCAGGGGACTTCCTGGAGATGTTCTGGGAGGAACTCTTGCTACAGACTGGACAGGCCTGGAGTGCACTGCCTGAGGGGCATGGAGAGGCTGGGGACTCAGGAGCCCTCCGCCATCAGTCCGTGTGACTGCTTTTAATGAAAGCATGCAGTGGATTTTAATATTTTCACAGCATTGTGCAACTACCAACACAATCCGTTTCAGAGCATTTTTGAAAAGTGAAGTGAAAGTGTTAGTTGTTCAGTCATGTCCGACTCTTTGCAACCTCATGGACTGTAGCCTCTGTCCATGGAATTCTCCAGGCAAAAATACTGGAGTGGGTAGCCATTCTCTCCTCCAGGGGATCGTCCTGACTCAGGGATTGAACCCAGGTCTCCGGCATTGCAAGCAAGTTTTTTACTGTCTGAGCCCCCAGGGAAGCCTGTCCTTTTATCTATCACCCTGGTGGCTCAGAGGGTAAAGCGTCTGCCAACAATACGGAAGACCCGGGTTCAATCCCTGGGTCAGAAAGATCCCCTGGAGCAGGAAATGGCAACCTACTCCAGTATTCTTGCCTGGAAAATCCCATGGACTGAGGAGCCTGGTAGGCTACAGTCCGTGGGGTTGCAGAGTCGGATACGACTGAGCGACTTCACTCTCACTGACTCTCCCAATCTCTCATACCCTCCAGCCCCTGGCCACCACTAGTCTACCTTCTGTCTCTAAGATCTGCCTATTTTGGACATTTTTTTATCAGTGGAATCACACAAAATGTGGTCTTCCTGACTGGCTTTTTTTGTAATTTGTCCACATTGTACCATGTATTAGTACTCTGTTCTCTGAATGGGACCCCAAGGTTTAGACCCATCACAGATTACTTATCTATTCCAGCTGTTGGGCATTTGCCCTGCTCCCACCTTTTGACTATTCTGCATGCTGCTGCTGTGAATGTTTAGACTGAATTCTTAGGATTACCAGGAAGTGTCACCAAAGTTGGGCTTTTTACTGATGGAGGGGGCCCAGAATAAGATTAACTTAATATTACAGTTACAGAAAGCAGAAATGGTACTGTGACGGTTAGGAAGGAACTTATAGGCCTTCCTAGTCTAGTGTGTATTGCAAGCTGGGTGTTTGCTCAATTCTTGATCAGCAGACTGCCCGAGTGACATTTTTTCCCCTATAGCTTCTTAATACCTTGAGGCTAGGAATGATGTCAGTCACTGAAAACTGTTTTTCTCCTTCACTCTCATTCCTCTTTTATCAATCTCTTCTTTTCCGACATGTAATAACCATATTCCCCATAACCATAACCATCTGTACCAGATCCCATACTAGGTCCTTTTTTTAAAATTTTATTTCTTGGCTGGGCTGGGTCTTCATTGCTCTGTGCAGGCTTTCTCTAGTTGCAGAGAGCAGGGCTACTCTTCACCGTGGTGCGTGGGCTTCTTGCCTTTTATCAGCAGAGGACAGTGGGAAAGAAAAGGTGACCATTCTTGAAAGTTCCTTTCGACTGCCGTGTAGCCGTGAAACAGACAGAATGGACGCAGACTTCGTTCTCTCCTGACTTCTTCCTCTGCCCTCTCACCTGCCTCTTCTCCAGACAAAACCTGCTACAACCCTCTCTTCAACTCCGAGGACATGCAGGAGATCACCCAGCACTTTGCTGTCTGCCACGTGGACGCCCCCGGCCAGCAGGACGGCGCTGCATCCTTCCCCACGGGGTAAGACCAGGGAGCCTTGGGCAGGAAAGCCGTGCAGAGTGGAAACAGGCGGTGGGGGGAGGCCTTAGGTTGGTTTTTAACTTTTTTCTTTTTTATTATGATAAAATGTATATAACTTACATTTTACCGTGTTTAACCATTTTCCAGTGTATTGACATTAAGAACATTCACATTGTGGTACAGCCATCACCACCATCATCTCCAGGACTCTTGTGAGCCTAAACTGAAGCCCCACAAGCATCATGCACTAACTCCCCATCCCCCGCCCCTCTGGACATCCTGTCCCCCGGTCTCACAGCAGCCCATTTAGGCTGACTTGTTAATAGGTGTTTGTGGCCTAGACAGGACTGAAGTGAGAGAGGTTCTTGACAAGATGAAATGGTTAGGAGAACGATCTAGAAAGTTGGGCAGAAAAAGAGAGATCGTCGTTGGAAGTAATATTGATGAAGTACGTCCTGTGACCAGGCTTAATCATCTTTATTTGCAAATGTTATTTGCGTTTAATCCTTATATAACTGGTGCTGGCAGCTCCATTCTCTAGATGGAGAAACTGAGGCATGAAGAGGTTGACTGCCTTGCTCAAGGCTGTGCGGCTAGTTTAACCGGAGGAGGCGGGTGACTGGGTTTGCGCCCAGTCTGCTGAATCTAAGGCTCATCCCCTCTTTGGAACATCAGGCTACCTTGTTCCCGGGTGTGAACTTCCTGCTCCTCTGTGGTGTGTGGTTGGTGTGGCCTCTCAGTTCTGGCTGTGAGACGGAGGCCAGGCTTAGTGAATGCACTGGACAGCCAGGGTCACACAGGTTTAAAGTCTCCCAGAAGAGGCCTTCTTGGTCTCCACAAAGAGCTCTCCTTTTTTGGTTAGTATTCTGAATTATCCTTTTCTTCCTTTTTTTTTTAACTGAAAAAAAATTTGTTGGCATATAGTTGATTTGCAGGGCTTCTCAGGTGGCACAGTGTTAATGAATCCGCCTGCCAATGCAAGAGATGCTAAAGACGCCAGTTTGATCCCTGGTTCAATGAGATCCCCGGAGAAGGAAGTGGCAACCCTCTCTGGTATTCTTGCCTGGGAAATCCCATGGATATAGGAGCCTGGCGGGCTACAGTCCATGGGGTCTCAAAGAGTTGGAAACGATTGAGCAACTAAGCATAGTTGATTTACAGTATTGTGTTGGGGCTTCCCTGGTGGCTTAGATGGTAAAGATTCTGCCTATATTGCAGGAGACCCGGGTTTGATTCTTGGGTTGGAAGGAGCCCCTGGGGAAGGAAATGGCTACCCACTCTAGTATTCTTGCCTGGAGAATCCCATGGCCAGAGGAACCTGGTGGGCTACAGTCCATGCAGCCCCAGAGAGTCAGACACAACTGAGCGACTTAGTTTCAGGTGTACAACACAGTGATTCAGTTATACATTTACGTATATTCATCATATTTCAAATTATTCTATTTTATTTTAAACTATGTATTTTTTTCTGGGGTATAGCAGATTATAGGGCTTCCCTGGTGGCTCAGTTGGTAAAGAATCTGCCTGTGATGTGGGAGACCTGTGTTCGATCCCTGGGTTGGGAAGATCCCCTGGAGGAGGGCATGGCAACCCACTTCAGTATCCTTGCCTGGAGAATCCCCATGGACAGAGCAGCCTGGTGGGCTACAGTCCATTGGGTCATCAAGAGTTGGACACGACCGAGCGACTAAGCACAGCACATAGCTGATTAACAGTGTCATGGTAGATTCAGGTGGACGGTGAAGAGACTTAGCCATACATATACATGTATCCACCGACTTATCCTAATTATTAGTCTTTCTCAGAGAGGAAGGGAAGGGACACCCGGAGGTATAACATACACGTTACAGACTTCTTAATACAGCAGCAGATGAAGACAAAGGTCTGTCAGCATATCCATCTTTGCTTGGCCAAATTGTTTGAAAGACAGTGGCTCTTAGCTCCCAATGGAGAGATTTTAAAAATATTCTGAAACCTAGACTCCACTCCCAGGAATTTTTATTCAGTTGACCTAGAGGTTAAGGTGCCGAGTCTTTGTTCCCCAAAGTTACCATGCGATTCCAGCCTTTGGCTTGGTGGTAGGCGGGGTGGGTCTGACTCCTTTCTGCCTCCTGTGTTGGGGGTCTCCTCGGCCCTCCAGTGGACATGCCCTTCGTCCCGAGGCTGAGCTGGCAAAGCAGCGATGGGGGCCCCTGGCCGGCCCTCCTGCCTCTAGAGTCAGCTTCCTACACGTGGGGGCCTCATGATAAGTGTGGGCACAGCACTCTGGGGAGGCAGAGCCAGCCTAGAAATGAGAGATAATCGGAAGGAGAACCTGGGTTCAAGGTAACGTGGTGGGCAGGGTTGCTGCTGGTTGAGAGGAAGGAGCCAGGCCAGGAATTGGCTCCGTGTGGGACCAGGGGTTGGACCACTCATGTCCCCGTTGGAAAGGCGAGTGTGGTGGGAACAAGAGACCCCTTCCGGGCCCTGCTAAGCAGCTGGTGATGGGAGCCTCTGTTGTTTCCTGCATCTGGCAAAGGGGACGCCCTTGCCCTAAAGTCAGACCCAGGCTCTCCTGTCCTCTACTGTCTCCCGGAGTTTGCTCAAACTCATGTCCATCGAGTTGGTGATGCCATCCAACCATCTCATCCTCTGTCGCCCCCTTCTCCTCCTGCCCTCAATTTTTCCCATCATAAGGGTCTTTTCCAATGAGTCGGCTCTTTGCATCAGGTGGCCAAAGTATTGGAGCAGGCTCTCTAACCACCCCAGTGTGAGCCCTCACACTGTTACCCTCCACCGTACCTGCTGTCGTGGGCCAGTTTTGAACAGAGGGGAGCTCCTGCAGCCCTCTGTTAACAAAATTTGCAGTCCCAGAGGACATGTGAATCGAGGCGTCTCTGTGCCTTAAACTCCCCCAGGTCTCCTTTCTTGAAACTGAATTAGCCCACTGTGTCCACTCCATCAGGGTCGTTTGCGTTCTCCACCTTGTGTCCCAGGCATCTCTTGGGGAGAGGAGATAGGAGAGAGGTTTCCCTAAGATCAGGAACACTTCCTGGCAGGGCTGCCAGGGGACCTCCTTTGAAATCCTAAGAGATCCAAGTCCCCGTTCATCTATGAAACCACGTCACTTTTCTCTTAGCTTCAGTGATATTTATAATCTTCATATGAGGGAAATCATAGCAACCTTAGAGGTTTATTGTGAAGATTAAATGAGCCTGTGTGCTGTGCTCAGTCATTCAGTTGTGTCTGACTCTTTGCCACCCCATAGACTGTAGCCCACCAGGCTCCTCTGCTCATGGAATTTTCCAGGCAAGAATACTGGAGCGGGTTGCCTTTTTCCTACTCCAGGGGGTCTTCCTGACTCAGGAATCAAACCTGCATCTCTTACGTCTCCTGCATTGGCAGGCGGAATTCTTTAGCACCGTGCCACCTGGGAAGCCCAGATGAGTTTATAATGCTCATCTAATGTTCGGTGTGGGTCCTGGGACATAGGAAGCAGTTTTTAAAGGGCCACTTTACAAAGTAGAGGGTTTGGGGGGATTAGGATGGAGAGCATCCTTGCTCAGAGGAACAGGCTGTGTACACTGCGGGGGTGCCTGGAATAGGGGCCACGGAGGGACTAGGCTGAGGAGTCTGGGTGCATGAGGCAGGTTGTCACACCATCCCTGCCCTTCAAGCATGTTCCAGTTTGCACTGTTTATTTCTGCCGGGGTCCGTGCTCTCGCTAACTGCCTCTGTGTGCCTTCTCCCAAGGTACATGTATCCCTCCATGGACCAGTTGGCTGAAATGCTCCCTGGAGTCCTGCAGCAGTTTGGGTAAGAGCTTGCAGAGAAAGATCACTTCTAGCTTCTGTCTCTCCTGGGGCCTTGATCTGGCCCCACCACTGAAATCTAGGTGAATGTTTAAAGATAGGGAAGAAACCAGCTTGTCACACTCTGCAGACACTATCTTTCTCACAGTCTTTTTACTCCGATGTGCTTCTTGCAAGTCGGGCTCTTCCCCCTGAGTGAATCTACCCCATGATGGCAGCCACTTGACTCACCCTTTCCTCACCTCTCTTCCCTTATTGCTTTTTCTTTCCCTTGGAATGTTCTGGAACGGGTTGCCTGAGCCCCCCACGTCTCCCTCCAGGCCCTTATTTCTTCAGTGCTCATTTCCTTCTTCCTTGAGCCTTTCATGTGATGGTAACGCCTCAGAGTTCTTGCCCAGTTCACTTGCCTTCCAAATTTTAGAATCCAAAATACAGCTGAAGGGCGGGAAGAGGCAGTCCAGGGACTGGGCCTTCCCGTAAATGACCATCGGGCTGTCCGAGCCTGGCTGTGGTCAGGAGCAGAGTGAGGGGAAAGGAGGAGTCTCCCCAAGGTCGTGGTCTTCTGTAAGGCCACAGAGCACGTGGCATCGCAGGTCCTCCAGGGCACGTAAGGCAGCGTGGTGCCAGCCACCCTCAGGGATGCCCAGGACAGACGCTGGGGGGGACAGGGCTCCTCAGGGCAGGGGGCGAGGGTTGCATGGCCTCCCATCGCTCCCCCATCTGGATGTGAATTTTTATTTCTGCTTCTAGGCTGAAGAGCATCATTGGAATGGGAACTGGAGCAGGTGCCTACATCCTCACTCGATTTGCTGTGAGTTTTTTTGTTTTAGCTTTCTGTTTTGTATTGGAGTATAGTGTGTTAGTTGCTCAGTCGTGCCCTACTCTTTGCAATATCATGGACTATAGCCACCCCTCCCCCAGAGCTCCTCTGTCCAGGGATTTTCCAGGCAAGAATATTGGAGTGGGTAGCCATTCCCTTCTCCAGGGGATCTTCCCACATTGCAGGCAGATTCTTTACCATCTGAGCCACTTGGGAAGCCCCTATTGGCGTATAGCCGATTAACAATGTTGTGATAGTTTCAGGTGAAGAGTGAGGGACTCAGCCATACATACACATGTATCCATTCTCCCCCAAACTCCCCTCCCATCCAGGCTGCCGTATAGTGTTGAGCAGAGTTCCATGTGCTGTACAGTAGGTCCTTGTTGGTTAAAAAGAACTTTTTTAAAAAATATGTCTTAAATAAAATTAATTCAAGATTAAGGCAGAAACTTGGAAAAACAGCAAATAAAAAAATCACAAAAGGGAAAAAGAAATGAACCGTAATTCCATTTCCCAAGGGAGAACCACAGTTCACATGGTGGGGGGTGTGGTCCAGAGTTATGTATGCCCGTGGCACGTGAGGGCCGTGCCCCTAGGACGTAGCCGTGGCTCTTTCCCCTTCACTGAAATGCCGCACGATGATTCTTTTATCATCGTCCTGACTGTGGCCAGGTCCTCGCATCACCGAGTGTTCTCTTATGGCGCTTCTTTGTGACAGCTGCACATGTTTTGTAGTCAGGAAAGTCTTGGACCCTGACTGATGCTTAACTAATCAGAGATGCATGTGTTAGCATGATGGATGTCACTGACATTACTAGGGGTCCGCATCAGGCGCTATCAGGTCCTCTGTATCCTCACCAGACAGTTGTTTCAAAATGCAGTGATGCTCATTTTATTCAGCCATATGTAATCTGACGGCCTATTATTTGCTGGACTTTGTAGAGGTTAGGAATGCTAGCGTGAATACAAAATGGTCTGGCTATCTAGACTCTGAGTCCATAAAATACAGTCCTAACTGTATCTTAGATTTCTATCTCCATATCTCTGAGAAGTAAGAGGATTCTTACTGATTACTGAAGAGCCGATTACCTTGCCTGATTTATGAAGTCCATGGTATGATGTACCCATTTCACAGCTGGGGAAGCTGAGGGGCAGCAGAGTGAAGTGACTTGTCCCAGGCAGGTCTGCCAAGCACATGTGCTTCTGCTCCTCTTATGGTTTCCTCTTTCCACTCTTTTAGAAGTCCCATGTAGTGTCTACTAGGCTGGAACCTCAGTTTTGGAAGTGGAGGAGGGGCACATCCAGAGCATCAGTCCTCTTGACTTTTCTCTGTCTTTAGTTTGACTTTAAAGTTCACAGTCTCTCCCCTGGCTGGGTTGTCTCTCTCACTTCGTGCCTTGAATTGCAGCTCAACAACCCTGAGATGGTGGAGGGCCTTGTGCTCATCAACGTGAACCCGTGTGCAGAAGGCTGGATGGACTGGGCGGCTTCCAAGGTGAGCCTGGGGGCCTGGGTCAGCCTGGGGTATCCCACCCTGCAGAGGGACAGGTGTGCCCGACTCTGCCTGGAGGATAGACTGCAAGGGATCTCTCTGCGCCCCACCCCTCCACCACCCCCAGCAAAGGAGGCAGCTTTCCTCTGCTGGGCTTTGAATAGTGAACATGATTCAGCCATGCGTCATTCGGATTTCAATAAGACACTGCTGTCCAAGTCAGTGATACCAGTGGGATGTGGGTCTCTAGCCAGCTTTGATAAGGAGAAGCCTGGGTTAAGATGTATCTACTGGGGATGTAGCATATGTTGGGTTTATATTGAGATGCTGAGACTAAAAAGGCAAACAAGACAAATGTCTGTCATCCCAGTCACCCACATATGATTAATTAAAAAAAAATATGTATTTGGTGCTAATTTTATGCCACTTAGTTTTATGCCAATAATAATTAGCTAACATGTGTTGAGTATTTATCAGGTTATCTTTCTACGCTCCGTGGCATGACCTCATTCAATCCTCAGTCACCCCAGGAGTAGGGATTGTTATGACCATTTTATGGAGGAAGAAACTGAGGTTTGCAGGGTTAAGATATTGTCCAGGGTTGCACAGAGCCGGGCAGTGAGAGAACCGGAGCCGGGCAGGACCCCTTCTACTCTGGGATCCTCGGATCACCTCTGAGCTGGGCTCACTGCGGGCCCCGCCTCCATCAGCAGGTGTCAGGTGCCCGCCGGGAGCCAAGCTCCACAGGGCAGGAAACGCAAAGAGAACAGGGCACATCCCTGCCCGGGCAAGGGCCCTCGCTGTCTCGGGAAGCTCGGCTCTGGCTGGGTTCCTTGTTTATCTTTTAAAAATGATTATTGTTTTTTTCATAAAGGCCCCAGTATTTGCCAAGGAGAAGGGGAAACTGTTCCAATGGAAACAGGACAAAGACTTTCAAGCCGGGGTTATCCTGGCTTCTCATTTGGAAAGTGTGTTTTTGCCAAGGTTGGGGTGGCCTGTCAGGGACAGGGAATGTGAAGGGGTCGTGCCCCTCCGCACACCTCCCACCCCACCCTGGCCACTCTGATATTTTATTTCTTCCTGGAACATTCTGCCAGGACACGGGAGCCCTTTCCTCCCGCCGGCATGATATTCAGGAGCGGAACACACTCCCTGTTTTTTATTTTGTTTTCCAACAAGGGAGTGACACTCAGTGGGCCGGTTTGGCTTCTTGGTAGCTGTCCTGTGCCAGACGTGGGGCTGGGCCATTGACCGTTGGCTGATGTGGGCCGGAGCGCTGTTTGTGGGTTTTACTGTTTGCACTGATCTTTCCTTCTCGGCTGCAGCTTGGGGGTCTAGTGTGTGTCAGACACTGGGGTCAGATCCTGGGACATGTGTAGCTGTCTCATGTAACCCTGGCCTTGGCCTCGTGACTCTGAGCTTCCCGGCACCCTGGTGATGATGAGAGGTCTGAGGCCCAGCGGCTCTGTGACATGCCCCCCAAACCCAGGGTCACGCAGCTAGGAGAACACCCAGGTCTAGAGCTTCTCTCCCCTACAGGTCCCTGCCTGACACTGAAGTTGGTCAACACACATTTATGGAGCTCCTACTGTATACTTAGCATTTATACCTAGCTGTATGCCCAGCATTTATGGAGTGCCTACTGTATACCTAGCATTTATGAAGCTCTTGCTGTATGCCTAGCATTTATGGAACTCCTACTGTATACCTAGCTTTGTCAGTGGGAGCAGGTAGAGAAGAGAAGGTCAGAATATTCAGAGAGAGGAAACTAGCCTGAGAGGGGAAGATCTGGAGGATGACACTGAAAGGATAGTTGGGCATAAACAGATCCTGGTGTATAGACTAGCAACTCAGTGTGTGTTTGGAAGCAACAGACAACACCCTACCCCACACACCCCGCCACCCCTTGCTGAGGACTTGGTGAGCTGTGGCCTGGTGAAAGCTGGGAACATGTGAGCTCTTCGTTCAGACACGTTTTCCCCACATCTCCTGTGCCCTGGGTTCTGAGAGTAAGGAGCCGATGGAGGGTCAGGCCGCTCCTTCCAGGGCTCCAGGCCCTGTAGGTAACTGGAGACAGGTGACCACCTTCCATCATGGGTGTGACCCCTGACTTGGATGCGGGGGAGCCCATGCCGCTGCTCCGCCCCAGGGCAGTGGGGTTTGCTGACCCTGTCTGGCTGCTGTGAACACCTGCGATCTAATCCCGCCTGCTTCGTCCTCCCAGATCTCCGGATGGACCCAAGCCCTTCCAGACATGGTGGTGTCGCACCTCTTCGGGAAGGTGAGTGTGTGACCTGGCGTTCTGTTGTTCAGTCACGTGCTGCCCCGCACAGAGGGCGCGGAGCAGGGGCGATCCCACCCGGCCCTCCCCAAATAGCGAGTTGTGACTCATTCACGATCGTCACGTCATTCCTTCTCTCTCGCTGTCCCTTTAACAGAAGTCTTTTTAAACAGCTTTATTGAGGTACAGCACATATTGAAAGTATAAAATGTGACAGGTTTTGACATTCGTATATACCGGTAAAAACCATCACCGAAGCCCAGGTGACTGACAACACACCTTCCCCCAGAACCTCCCCAGGGTCGCCTGGTCTTTCTTCCCTCTGTCCTCCTCTGATCCCCTCTGGGTCACTGCAGATTCGCCGGCATTCCCTAGAATTCTGTGTAAACAGCATCACGCAGTATGGGCTCCTTAATTTTTCAGTCTAGCTCCTTTCAGTCCACATAATTATTTTGCAATCCATCTGTGTTGATGGGCATATTGAGAGTTCATCCCTTTGTCATGCTGAGTGGTGTTCCGTGGTGTGGATGGACCAGAGGTTGCTTCTCCATTCACCTATTGATGGACGTTGGGTTCTTTTCAGCTCTGGGCTATGACAAAGCCAACAGCAAGCACATCTATGGAGTGTGTCAGCCTCAGTCCTAAGGGACTATTCCACGCACCCCCCGCCCCCCCACCGCCCCTGGTGGTGGATGAGGAACCTGAGGCCAGACAGGTTGAGTGACCTGTGTGAGGTCGCACAGCCAGCGAGAGGGGCTGAGGTTGGAGCCTATGAGTCTGGCTTCAGCGTGGGTTCCCGTACCCAAGGCAGGATGCTGGCCGCCTGGGCCTCTGCTGGTACCTCGCTCTCAGATGGGCTGTGCGGGTGTCCCCACTGCAGCTGGTCTGAGCCAAGCCCCTAGTGACACGGGAGTGGTGCGTGGTTCTACCCTGTCCCCTGGCCAGCGTGGCCCCTGACTCTGGCTTTGTACCTCCTGCTGAGCTGGAGGATGTGAGAGAGGGCCCTGATGTGGGTCTGAACTGCCCCTCGTTGCCCGTCCAGCTTGGGGCGATGTGTTCTGTTCCCTGTGTGTGGCTTACACATCACTGCTTGCTCCGCGGCTGGAGAGTGTGACCCTGTGACACCCAGGGAGGCAGGTGTGTGCTGGGTCGCTGTAGCGTGCACTGTCCTCATGTTCATTTTCTGTGGCTGCTCTAACAAAGTTCCACAAGCTGGGTATCTTAAAGCAACAGGCATATATTCTCTCTCACTTCTGGAGGCCAGGAGTCTGAAATCAAGTGTCGGCCGGGCCGCAGTCCTCCAATGGGACTAGTGGAAGGTCCTTCCTTGCTTCTTCTGGCTTTCGGTAGCCTCAGCATCCCTCGGCGGGTGGTTCCTCACTCCAAGCTCTGCCTCCATCTTTGCACGCCTTTCTCTGTATCTGTTTCAAATCTCCCTCTGCTTTTCTCTTACAAGGACCCTGGTTCTAAGTCTCTGGATTTAGAACGTACCAGGATAATGCAAGATGACCTCATCTCTGGATCCTTAACTTAATTACATTTGCAAAGACCTTTATTTCCAAATAAGTTAACTTCACAAGGTCCAGGAATGTGATGTGAACATATCATTGGGACAACCTTTCAGCCCGCCAGAGTCCTCTTTTTTTATGTTTCAGTTTCCATTACATTTTCTCCACCCTGAGTGTATAATGTGAACCTCGTAGGAATATAGGAAAAATCAGAGCCAATGTCTGTATTTTCTTGGAAGGCGGGGGTGTCAAGTATAGAGTGAGAACTTTGCCTGACTGTACCTGAAATTACTTGGGGTGTCTCTTGGTGCCCCCAACTCACTGCAGTTGTTTTTATCTGTAACCCCAGCACAATTCCTCAGAGCGTGACTTTCCTGATTTTTTCTGGGAGAACAGCTAGTTGGTCCCTGTTGCTTTAGTACTCGTGGACTGTCTTGACACAGCTCTCGGCCGACACTGGCCCCTCTTTGCTCCCTCCCACTCTTGATCTGGTTGTCGTCAATTAGATCAGGCCCTTTCATGAAATTGCAGCATCCTCTGTTGTACATATGAGAAACAGAACAAGCTCATAACTTGTTTGTTTCAAATCACATTCAGAAAGAAACCAGGGAGAGAGAAGGCTGAGGTCGGCCTTCTGCAAAGATCTGGTTGGCCCTCCTGGGAATCAGGATTGAGCTTCTTTCCAGCAACTTCCCACTGCATGGGTTGGTTTTGTTTTGCAAACATGAAAAACTTCTTTTCATCTATTTCCATTAAAAAGAAATTAATAGTAATTGCTAAAGTCGCATCAGTGTTTACAGTGGGCTTCCTAGACAGCCCAACCTTTATTAAATCCTACAATTTTATGAAGTAGGTGATGTCACTCCCACTGTCTTTTTTTAAAGGAAACTGAGGCTCAGAGAGGTAAAACACTTGTACAATAAAAGGACAGTGATGGAGCCAAGTTCAGATCCAGGAGGACTGAGTTCAGATCAGAACTTCCGAAGTCTGAGCCCAGAAAGGCATACTTGCCCCTCCAGCTTTGCGATCACTCTCCTCGCAGCTGACACTCAGACATCAGTCTGCTTCTGGGTACAGCTTCTGCTTTCCCAAAGGTTCCCTCGGGCCTATAGCAGGCCTGTGGATTAGGCATTAGTGTTTTCACTTTGTACCCGAATAAGCCGAAGAGTAGAGAGGGTAGTGACCAGCCAGCGCCATAGTTCCCACAAACGACATTCTCCTCTCTCTCTGCAGGAGGAAATGCAGAATAACGTGGAGGTGGTCCACACCTACCGCCACCACATCATGAACGACATGAACCCTGGCAACCTGCACCTGTTCATCAACGCCTACAACAGGTACCCAGCGCTGCTCGGTCACACGATGGCTGCTTTTGTGGGTCTGGAACTAAGATGGGGCAAGGGAGGGGAGAGCATAAAGTTAATATAAGATGCAACCCCGGAGCAAATAGATGAGCAGAACAAGGGTGCCCAGGTAGGGCCCTGGGAAGTTAGGTGCCTCCCGGAGTTTTGAGTATTGAGCCTTTGCAAGAGGGCTTCCCAGATGGTACAGTGGTATAGAATCCACCTTGCCAGTGCAGGAGACACAGTAGATATGGGTTCGATCCCTGGGTTGGGACAATCCCCTGGAGTAGGAAATGGCAACCCACTGCAGTATTCTTGCCTGGAGAATCCCATGGACAGAGGAGCCTGGTGGGCTACAGTCCATGGGGTCGCAAAGAGTCAGACTTGACTGAGTGAGCACACGTGTACTCTGCAAGGAGCTTAACTCCACTCCAGATCACCAGGGGTGCAAGTATGAGTGAGAACAGTCCCATGGCAAACAGCTTGCCCATGGATTTACATGTGTGCCTGTGCTGAGGCTGACCCTAAGAAGGACCACAGGTGGGGAGAGCCGAGAGGGACGTGGAGAGGAGTCCAGAAAGGCTACTGGGAGGTGAGAGACTCATTCCCAGGGCAAGGAGCAACTGAGCCTGGCTTTTGGCCAGGGTGCAGCCCTCTCAAGCATACCTGGGTGACAGTCTGGGGCTCAGCTCGGGAAGGGGACAGCTCGGGGCCGCTGCTGTCAGCCAGGGGTTCTAGAATCCTGGGGAACTCAGCCTGCCGCTCCACGGAGGGGTCAGGCCTGAGCCTGCTGGGCTGTGTATCTCCTCACATGTTAGCAACTCAACCGCATGGAGGGCATTCGTGTCCCTCCCCACCCACCTTCCTCCCAGCCTCTCGGTGATGGAGGGACAGGCAATACTCGCAGCGAGTAGCTGCAGACACGGAGGCTGAGCACCCATTCATTCAGCAAACACTGGTGAGGACTGGAGTGGGCAGGCTTTTGGCTGGGCGAGGGGCACAGAGGAGACCAGCAGCAGCCCCCCCTGCAGCCCCACAGGCTGCAGGAAAGAGCTGATGCCTCCTGAAACTCCATGATGAGGGAGCTCTCACCAGCATTTCCTGCTGAGGAAGCGAAGGCCCAGAGAGGTTCAGCACCCTGCCCGAGGTCACACAGCTAGCGAGCAGAGGAGCCTGATTTGAATCCAGCCAGACTGGCTCCGGGCTGTGGGCTGGGAAAGGGTGTCTCATGCTGGGAGGTGCCAGGCAGGGAGAGGCTGGTGGCCATCCATACAGTGAGGGTTTAAAAGGAGGGAGTGAAAGGATCAGGTCTGAGTTCTAAAGAGATGGTTTGGTTACTATGTAGAGGACTCCGAGTTAGGCGCGAGAGTAAGACTCAGATTAAGAGAAGAGGCTGGACAGCATTTGGGAGGTGAAGGCTGTGGCTTGGGGGACAGGTGGGAAAAAGGAAGCCTCCACAGAAGGATGTGATTTGTGCATAAAAGGAAAAAGAAAAACCAGAGGACAATAAGGTAGAGTCTACAGGAAATGTTTGAGTCCTGCTGTCCCTGAAGCCACCTCTATGGACCCAGAGAGGCTGGGGTGGGACCCCACATAGCTTGGGATGTGGGTGGCTGTTTGCCAGAGTGGCCACTGCAGGACTCCTGGGGTTGACTGGGTGGAAGGGGGCTTCCTCCAGCGGAGGGTGAGCTGTTATAATGGCGCATCTGTTTATTGTTTGTCTGCAGCCGGCGGGACCTAGAGATCGAGCGGCCAATGCCTGGAGCCCACACGGTCACCCTGCAGTGAGTTGCCCTTCCCCCTGACACTGTCTCTTCAGCTCTGCTGGCCAGTGCCGGCAGCATCTTAGTCCTGAGCTTGGCAGGGCTGCCTGCCTGGTGCTAGACAGCTCAGTGGCCAAGACCTGGGTGGACTCTCCCCAAGGATTGGGCATGACCTAGCCTCACTCATCTTCTCCTTGTGCAGGAGTTTGGTTTGTAGGGCGTCCCCGAGACCTAGGGTTGGGGGGACCTCAGATCTCAAACAAGGCATGCTAATAACCATACCTGACAGAATTTATGAAACACCTACTCTATGCCCAATTGTTTGAGGCTCTGCTTCACAGAGTCTGGAGACAAATAAGGCACAGGACCCACCTTGAAGTGCTTTATAAAACTAGAAGGAAAAGACAGTCGTGGGTATGACCAACTGGATTCCACCAGTAACGACTATGTCTTATTATAGTTCCTTACATGAACCATATTATTTGACACCTGAATTTGGCACAGGCAATTTCCTTAATTAGGTGTGTCCTTTTTGTCTCTGTTTTTGATGACTGGCAAAGTCCTACTCATCCTTCCTTGAGGAGTACTTGAAAATAAAATATCAGGGCATAGAAATTCTCTGGCTGAAATTCATACTAGGGTGTAAATGACTACTTACCCATTTTATCCCAAAGTAGAGGGTGGAGAAAAAGGCAGTAAAAGAGCGAAGAGTACGGGGGAAAACAAAATAATTTCTTTCCTTTTTTTTTTAAAGAATTCTGGTCCCAGCCTGGCAGGGCTAGGAGCATGAGAATCTTTAAATGAACCTTGTGTTAACTCCCCATCTCTCCCTGCCCCCAGGTGCCCTGCTTTGTTGGTGGTTGGGGACAGTTCTCCTGCTGTGGACGCTGTGGTATGTAAAAATCCCCACTAGCTTCTGTGCTTAAATCGATGGTCCAGATCTGATTGACTTTGTATGAAGTCTCCCAGCCCACCCTCTTCCCCTCCTCTGCTCCCATCAGGGCAAGTGACATCTTCTAGATGCTGTATTGGACTTTGGGCAGAGGGCTCAGCCACCAGCATCCTTCCCTGGTGACTGCCAGCTGTAGTCACTTGGCAGTGGGCCTTCTAACTCTAACCCTCACCTGCAGAGCTGCCTCTCACTGGCTTGTTTATACGGGCATGTTGCCACTCGAATTCCTGGCCAGGAGACTCTGCCCATTTGGGAGTCAGGTGGCACTTTCAGACCTGGTTGGAGCCTTATCATCTGGCAGGGCAGAGAGAGAGCTTAGGAAAGGCTTTCTAGCTCATTTCACCCCTTAATTCCCACCTGCGATGTTGTGAAGGTAAAACAAGGACTCTGTCTTCCCAACATCACTATAGCTGGGGACATGGGAGACTTAGGGGCTCTTGGGAAGAGTATAGAGTGATGATGTTCTTTGTGAGGTGAGCTAACGCAGGGTCTGCAAATGTTCATTTAGTAAAGACCTGGGGTATCCAAATGAACCATGAATTTATTTCAGTCTAGTCCACTGGAAATGGCAACCCACTCCAGTATTCTTGCCTGTAGAATTCCATGGACAGAGGAGCCTGGAGGGCTATAGTCCATGGGGTCGCAAAGAGTCAGACACAACGAGCAGCTAACACTTAACCTTAAGTCCACTGGACATAACTGTAGGATGTATCAATAAAGATACATTGCTTACATTAAGAGAGGTGATAATTCTACTTTAGGCACTCTGGATATCACAAGTGAGGATTTTGCCCACTCTGGATGCACTTTTAAGAGGGTCACTGAGAAATTGAAGAAAGAAACCGGTTTGGTGAATGTGGTTTCATGTGAAGAATAGTTGTTAGGACTGGGGATGTTGAATCTGAAGAATCACTGGCAGCAGCTGGTTTAAGAAGACTTCATTTAGCGACTGTTTCTGTAGCACCTTCTACATGTTATCTAATCTTCATCACAACCCTTTGAAAAAGATACTATCTTTATTTTATTGATGAGGCTCAGAGAAGTTAAGTAACTTGTCCAAGATCACACAGCTCATGACAGCAGGGCTAGAATTTAAAGCCATCTATTTAATGTTCTTTCTTCCTGTGTTCTTTCTTCCATGCCAGTAGGAATATTGGAATTTCTGATGATGGTAGCAAAGTGGCAGGGAGGGGGGAAAGTTTATGACTTTGGTGCCAGGTAGAAAATTAGAAATTTCTTCTCCCTCTCCCCATCCAGGTGGAGTGCAACTCAAAACTGGACCCAACGAAGACCACTCTCCTCAAGGTACAGGGAAATCGATGGGGGGTTGCATTTATTCTTTCTTAGAAACCCCTAAATTTTCTGCAGAATTGAGTTGTGCCTGATTACAGTATAACTGGTGGTTAGAAACCACAGAAATGATGACTGTCTGTTCACAAACGTCTACTGAGTGCTGGCTGGTAACCCAAGACTGCACAGATAAAGGGATCTATGTATGGGACTCCAGGAGCTTATGGGCTGCTGGCCATGGTGCTCTGGAGAGGGATGGACAGGAATCATGTGGGTGGGGCCTGATTCTAGACAGACTCTGCCCACTACAGAAGCCCACTGCCCTGCTTCATGGGCCCCTGGAGCTCAGTTCCCTTGTCTTGTCACTACATCCTCATTAGGCTGAGGGCCTCCCCGGGTTAGCTGACCTTGACCTTGAACCTGGACCGTAGGCTGGCCACAGCTTCACTCACTCTCACCGAGACCTTCCAGCTCTGTTTCCCCATCCTCACCCCATCCTCATTTCCCTGCCCAAGTGCTCCAGAGCCCTAGGCTTTGGAAAATCTTCACACGTGCCTGAAATGACTTTAAGCAGTGATGGCTTTGGATTTGGTGATTTGATAGGACCTTCAGAAGTGACAACATTTACTGAGGTTGGCCAACCAGGAGCCTCATCAGACCTGAAGGCTTGAATGTTGCATTTTCCTTCCAAAGGGTTTTAAAAGAGATCATGTGTATGGGGCCTCATGCAGTGAACGTTTTCTGGTCAGACAGACCCCGGTTGGACCTTTGCAAGTTCCTCCAATTCTCTCTGGCTCAGTTTCTGCATCTAAAGTGGGACAACTATCCCTTCCAGGGTTCTTGAGGGGCAGAGCAAAACCACCTACAGGGCCTGGCACAGCGCCTGGCCTGTCATAAGCTGCAAGTAATGGTTCCCAAGAAGGCAGAGTTCATTGCCAACATGGATAGTAATCAAAGCAGCCTAGCTGAGTGAGGTGGGGGTTTCCCCACCCGTAATGCACCCAGGCCCCCTCACAGGGCAGGACCCGGGTTAGGGCAGTGGGCAGAGTGGGTGCCCACTTGCAGCCAGTCCAGAGTCAGCCTGCCCTCTGCGGAGGCCTTGCACTAACTGTCTTCCCTCTCTCCCTAGATGGCAGACTGTGGTGGCCTCCCGCAGATCTCTCAGGTGAGTCACGCCTATCTCCACTCCCCAGATGGAAGGCGTGGGCCTCTGGGACCTGTTACCCCCTTTTCCCTCACTACCTGCTCCCCACCCCCCACACTGGGACATCTGATGACACGCTGTGGACCTGTTACCGTTTGTAAAAGTGCTTGCACGTCAGGACATATCAGATCCTCCTGCAGGAGCCCCTGTGGAGCAGATGACACTGGGTTCAAGGCAGGAAGGGATTTGCTGAACGGACACAGCTTGGCAGTCATGGACCAGAATCTAGGTGTGCCTGACCCCAAAGACCAAAGGCTGCAGCCATGGGCTCCTGGAGCCGAAGGCCAGAGCAAGGAGCAGAGAGAGGAGATGGGCCAAAGTGTGTGTGTGTGTGTGCACATGTGTGTGTGTGTGTGTGTGTTCATCCACATGTGTATATGTATGTGTGTGTGTGCACATGTATATATGTATGTGTGTGCATGCACATGTGCATATGTGTGTGTGTGCACAAGTGTCTGTACATGCACATGTGTGTGCATGCACATGCATATATGTATGTGTCTGGGTGCATGCATGTGTGTATATGTACGAACGTCTATGTGTACATGCACACGTGTATATGTACATGTGTGTATGTATGTGCATGTCTCTGTGCATGCACTTGTGTATATGTGTGTGTGTGCACACACATGTGTCTATGTATGTGTGTCTGTGTGTGCATGTATATATGTATGTGTGTGTCTGTGTGCGCACGCAGCAGTAATCAGGCACAAGTGGCCTTGGGTGGCTCTCTTAGTCTTCCTTTCCTGTGTCCCTCTCTGTTTCTACTGGCAAAGAACAAAGTATTTTCAAGTTCATATCTGCTGTTGGGTTTTGCCTGTTTAATAGCTGGGAGTAGCCAGAGAAGGATGGGATGGTTCAGTTTCAGAGGGAACAGATGGGTTCCCAGTCGAGCCTGCTTAGATGTAAATATGATTTAATAGTTGCACACTAGTGATGGGCTGTTTATCCACACAGCCTGCTAGACACCCTGCTGAGACAGTGCAACTTAAACTGGCTGGAGAGAGGAGGCACCGTTATTCTTTCCTCTCTCCTTCCTTTATTCCTTTCTCTATTTGAAATGAGAAGACTCTAACCCTAGCCGTAATTAAAGCACTCTTTATTTTGTTTTGGTGTGAGATCTTAGTTCCCCAACCAGGGATCAACCTGTGGCTCCTGTTATGGAAGCGCAGAGTTCTAACCACTGGACCACCAGGGAAGTCCCAAAACACATTTTAAATGTCATGGCAGGAGCTGAACTAGCCCAGCCCCTCAGGAGAGCAGCCCAACGAGAACCCGTGGCTCTGTAACCCTGCCTTCTCCTGCCCTTGCAAGTTGAATGTGTTTACAAAGGGCATTCCCATCCTTCATTCCATTCAATCCCTGCAATAAGCTTTAGAGGGAGGAAGAACGTGCCTTCTACCGCAGCCACAGAAGGGGAATTGAGGCTATCAGACGGCAGAGATTGCCTGTGGGCACACAGGGGAGCTGAGTTTGGGCCGAGGTCTCACTTCCAAGGCCATCCTCTTGTTTCTGTCCACCATGTTGAACACAGATGCCCTTGGCTTTCTGCAGCTCCAACTTGCAACTCTTGTTCTTATCTTATCGTCCCGTGACTCCTAGAGGGCACTTTCAGCACAGACTCTTCTTTGAGTGTCACCTGGCTCTTTGAGAACAGCAGCAGGTATTCATGGAGGTGGGCAAGGCCACTCTGATGATAGCTCACCAGTGAAGTGAAAGGGTGTGAGAATAGACCCAGGACATTATATTTGAGAGTTAGAATTAATTAGCCTTCAAATATGACCTTTACCCAAACATTCACCTCCTGGTTTAGGTTAAATTTTGAGAGTAACTGGTCAAACTGAGTATGTTTGCAGCACTCCCAACTCATTTAAAGTAGCCCAATTGATTAGGAGATTTGTCTGTTCATCCATCCATCTATCCATCCATCCATCCTCTCATCCTGTCCTCTTTTTCCATTTTTCATTTCCTTTCATCCTTGCATCCTTCCTTTTTTAAGACCATCCATCCTTCTTTTATTCATCTATCCATCTTCCTTCCTTCTTTCCATCCACCTTTTTTCATTTTCATCTATCCAGTTATCCACCATCCTTTCATCCAGTCAGCTACCAGCCTGCCTCCTACTGGGGTGAGAGTAAGCTGCTATGGGATTTGGAAAACCCTGGGTTAATGCGCAGGCCCACTAATTAACCAGAAGACTTTGGATAGATTGTTTATCTCTCCAAATCTGTTCAGCTATGAAATGTATATGAAGACGATGCTAACCTCATAAAGTCATTGTTGGGAGAAGATGAGAGAGTGCTGCAAAGCCCTTAGCACAGTGAGTGGCCGTTACATTCTAGACGCTGAGCTGGACACATCAGTTTATCCAATGATGTATTCTTCCCAGAAATCCTCAGTTGCAGGTGTAGCACTCTGCCCATATTATATAGGTGAGAAAGCTGGCTCAGACTGGTCATGTAACTTGACTAAGCTCCCCCAGCTATGTAGTGAATTTGAACTTTTTCTTCCTGACCAAAGCTAAGTTCGTTCTCCATAATCATCCCATTCTTTCCTTTCCTTTTGTATTTTTGTCCTGTCAACACGTGGTGGCCTTCCATCTTTTGCCAAGCTCTTTAATGAAGGCGACCACAGGCCTGGCTCCCAGTGGCCATGAATGATCCGGACCTCCGGTGACTGACTGCACTTCCGCTCTTTTCTCTTGCAGCCGGCCAAGCTGGCCGAGGCCTTCAAGTACTTCGTGCAGGGCATGGGATACAGTGAGTATGGGCTTTCCCAGCAGGGGGTGGGCCGAGGGGCAGCGGTGGGCACTGGAAACGGATTGGGCCAAGGATTCTGTGTCACTGTGGGCAGCTTTAGTGTTTTGCACGCCGGGCACGTCGGGGAAGAAATATTTAGGTGCGTGGAGGGTGGGCCGAAGTGCAGAGCTTCCAGTGTCTCCTCATACCCTAGTGGCTCATTCTTCCTCCGTTGTTGAACAGAAGCTGTTTCACACCAGGGAATGTTTTAAAGCGTGGGTGAGGACTAGCCCTCTGAGAACCAAGAAGACAATAACCCATGAAACCATGAAAATCTTTTTTAATTTTGATTACATGCTTCCCTAAGAGACTTGTAGCGAGGATGGTAATGGTGGTCGTGTTGATGGTGGTGCTGGTGACGTGAGGATGGCTGGTGGTGGTGATGGTAATGGTGCTGGTGACGTGAGGATGGATGGTGGTGGTGTTGGGAGTGATGGTGGTGATGGTAATGGTGCTGGAAGTGATGCTGATGGTGGTGGGGTGAGGATGGTGCTGGGTGTGATAGGGGTGGTGGGGTGAGGATGTTGCTGGTGGTGATGAAAAATCATTAAGTCCTTTTTTTTTCTCATTTAATGATCACAGTAATCCTAGGAGATACTCTTGTCCTCATTTTACAAATGATGAAACTGAGGCCTTGAGAAATTAAGCAAGAAGCAGCGTAGGGATCTGTGAAAGTTCTTCGAAAACTGCAAAGCTCCGAGCAAATGGGTGATCAAGGCACTTACATTCAAGGCAGAGCATGACTGCTAAATCATTAGATTTGAGAATTGAAGGATAAATAGCAGCACAACTAAAGAACCTGCAGCTTCTTGCATTATGGTTCCAGTTCATTCACAGACACACACAGCCCCTTTTCAGCAGTGCAGTCCCATGACCGGGACAGGCAACTCCAAGTTCAAGCTCACTCCCGGGCCGCATCCACTGTTGTATACGTTGGTGTGTCAGCCACGGTTTCAGCCCCGATGTGGTTGGTTTTGCTCTCTCTCTCTGCTGCCTGGATTTCTAATTCGAGTGCCCATCTTAATTAAGAAGTCTGAATGTCTAGTCACTTCCTTTTTTTTTTTTTCTTTATTTTTCTGAGGCTTAAACTGTTTGCTCATTTAAAATAGTAATGTTGTGTTTGGTCTACTGACCGCAGTCTTCAGATTGGCCTCAGCCACATTTAGTTTCTAGCACAGCTGAGAGCAGGCGAGCCTGATTTTCATGCTCCGGGCAGGATTCATGTCCCAAAGTGCCCTCTTCGAACAGAAAACATTTGCCTGGGGGTCTTTGCCCCTCTGGGAAAGTGCACAGCAAAGGCAGTAACTCGAGAAGGGCTTTGTTTATCTTGCAGGCATGAATTGGAACTCATTTGTCTTGAACCTGCCGTGGGTTTGGATTTCTGCTTTGAAAGTGCATTCTGGGGAGAAAGGAAGTGGGAGGCCGGCCTTGTTTCCCCCCACCCGCTACGTCGGCTTCTATTTCCAGAAAGCAGCCTGCAGATCATAGGGAAAGATGACAGAAAGAGCTAGAGGCATCCACCAAAGACGAGGAAAGGAATCGCTTATTTCCCGAGTGTCTGCTCACAGCCGTGGGCCAGTGTAATGGGCCCTTAGCATCCATGACTCCGTGCTAGGGTCACCAGAGCCCTGCAGCGTCAGTAAGACCCCAGGTGTGGAATCAAGGAACAGAGGGCTCAGAAAATATGTGAGCAACAGATGTGGGATCGATCCCGGTTTTTTCCTGGATTCAGCAGCTAGCTCTTTAAGAGGATTCAGTATGCAAGGATGAATTCTGTTTGTTGGTGTCTATGGCGGAAAGCCAACACATATGCCTACTGAACCAATAACATAACCCCTCCTTACGTGTGTACCTATCACTGCCTCGGTGTGTGGCGTCTATTATTCAATGTGATCTTGACAAAGAGGCTTCAATCGGCTGATGGAGTAGTTTCCTAGGGTGGCCGTAACAAATCACACACTGCATGACTTAAAACGACAGAAACTTATTCTCTCACAGTACTACAGTTTTAGAGGCCAGAAGTCAGAAACCGAGATGTAGGCAGGGTCATGCTCCCTGTAAGGATTCTAAGAAGAATCCTTCTTTCCCTCATTCCAGCTTCTGGTGGTTGACAGCAGCCCTTGGCTTGTGGCCGCATCACTCTGACCTCTGCCCTGTCTTCACACGGCTGCTCCCTGGGAGTGTGGTCAGGAGGAAACCAGCCATTGCATTAGCGCTCACCCTAACCGAGAATGAACTCCTCTTGTCTAAATAGATCTGCAAAGGCCCTATTTCCAAATAAGGTTATAGTCAGAGATTCTGGTGCTCGTGAACTTGGGAGGGTGCTCTTTAACCAGTACAAGTGGGGTTCTTCATTCCACCTTCTCAGCCACCTGCCGTGTTTGAGGGCATTTTAAGTCCTTCGGAATGGACGGTGATGTTAACAGTTTCCGGGCGCTCACAGGTTGCCCGCGGGAAGTGGTGACCGCTGACTGCTCTGTGTGGCCTCGGTTTCCAGCCTGTGGCATGCAGGGATTAGCCAGGCCAACTCTGAACATCCTCCTGACTCTAGAGACTGTTGACGTTACAGGGTGGTGGGCACACACTCGGGCACTGATACCCAGGGGTCCATGGTAGGAGTCTTATTTTACACGTGGGGACGGGGTCTCAGAGAAGAACGCTCCTAGAGTCCCACAGCTGGTAAGCGAGTAGCAGACAGCTGCGATCGAGACCCCGCTGGTGGGTTCATGCCAGGGTGGGACCTGTCAGTCCTCACCCAGCCTGAGCCTGGCTCTTCACCTCTGCGAGTGGGTACGGGAATGACGGGGGGCCCAGCGGCTGGATGGCCTTGAGGACGGACAGGAGCAAAGGTTCCCCGGGCAGGCGGGGCACACGGCAGGCTGTGTTGCCGGGGTGCGAGCGCCTCCAGCCTTCGCCCACCCCCTCACCGGGCTCTCTCCTCTCTCCCCAGTGCCCTCTGCCAGCATGACCCGCTTGATGAGGTCTCGCACAGCCTCAGGCTCCAGCGTCACGTCCCTGGAGGGCGCCCGAAGCCGCTCGCACACCAGTGAGGGCGCCCGCAGCCGCTCGCACACCAGCGAGGGCACACGGCTGGACATCATCCCCAACTCCGGCGGCCCCGGGAGCAGCGCCGGGCCCAACTCCACGGAGGTGTCCTGCTAGGCGGCCTCGGGGCCGGCCGGCAGCCCCTGGACTCTGGGACCGATTGCTGTAGCTGCCCCTCCTCCGGCCCCCCTCCCCACCCCTGCCTGCCAACCGCACGTTAACTCGTAACTCGGTATTAATCCAAAGCTTATTTTGTACAAGTGAGCTCTGGTGATGACACAGTGAGATTGGGTGTTTGTGGGGTCGCCCTTTCCCAGGAGGGCAGGGCGGGGTGGACCAAAGGGAAAGATGCACCTCAGTGTCCCCCCCGAACGAGGGGCTGAGAGGCCACCCTCCTACCCTCCTTTGGAGACGCCAAACTGCCAGAAACCAGCGCAGAGTAAACACTCGATCCATCCAAGGCTCGCCTGGCCGGAGCATCCTGGCGCAAAGGGACACCTTGTTGGAAGCCCAGCCTGCCTACTTCCTGTTTCCTCTCCAACTAAAGAAAAAACAGACCCAGATTCTGGAAACCAAGCCCTTTCTGAATGGGGAGGGGGAGAGTAGGGAGTGGTGGGGAGCTCTTTTTAAAAAAAAAGCCAAACAGGAAGCAGGGAGAGAGGTGGAATTGACGCAGAGGCTCCGAAGTATTTGGAAAAAGCAAATCTCCATAGTTAACTTGAAGAAATAGATTTTTTTTTAATGTTTGTGCATATATACACTTTTTATGGTTGATGCCTACAAGCCTGTTTTCCTGGCATTTTTTAACGGACAACAGAAGTAGGTGACAACATCTTCCAGTTTTTCAAAGAAACGGTCTTGGCAGGAGTTTGGTATGTGTGTTTAAGGCTTTGAATCAGCTGCCTGCCTCCCCCGCCATCGCCCCTACTTCCCACCCCTAATACGTGAACCAGTGGTGATTTCATTCATGGGGAAGAGTGCGTAGATTTGTAGTCGTTTACTCTGAAATGGAAAGATTGCAAACAGCTGGGCCTGGCTGTGATGTGTCTCCAGGCAGCACTGGGGCGCGGGCGTTGGGGTGGGGTGGTATTTTTGGTGATTAGATATAAGGAATTCCTTGTGGTTGTGATGGAATCCAGTGCAGTTGTGATTTCAGTCGATCCCGTCTGGTTCCCAGGAATTGTGTGTGATTAAGTTAAATCCTGCTTCTAGTCTTTGACAACGGGGCAGGTGAATCTGAACTTGACTGCCAAAGGTTTCTGACCTGGTGACCTTCCAGGATCTTCAGCTAGGGGGTGGGATTTACGTGGGGAGTGGTGGCCCAGAAGATGTACGGAGTCTGAAATGTGTATTCCATGGGACTCCCTTCTCTCTCCCGGCCCCTCTAACTTCTCCCTGAACGGGGTGGCACCACTGACATTTCTGGGCAACGTCAACATAGCTGTCAAGTTCCTATACTACTTACTGCCTTTCGATCTCATTTTGGCTAACCGTGGATCTTTGTATAGGAAGTTTTGATCAGAATGAATGGAGCAGTGTGCATTAGCCGCTGGGGCCTAGTGGTTACTGGGAGGAAGTAGTCAAGCCTTCTAGGTAGCTTGGGGGGTTATGACTCAGTTTACCTGTCACCTACCACCTGGGAGGCAGAAATGGCTGAATCAGAACAAGAAGCTGTTATGTACAAGTCTTTCCAGAAGAGTTTCTTAATGAGATATTTGTATTTATTTCCAGATCAATAAATTTGTAACTTTGCAGTGGCTTGTGTCTTTTTCCCCTACCTGAGAGATCATCCACTGAGATGGGTCTTTCCTTACCGGGGGCTTCCTGCCCACATGCTCCTCACCTTTGGAATTCTTTAGAGCATCACTGTCCAATAAAAATACAATGGGAACCACCGATGTAACTTCACATCTTCAAGTAGTCACATTAAAAAAGGTAGAAAGAGACAAGTGAAATGGATTTTAATAATGCATGTAACTCAGCATATCCAAAATATTAACATTTTAACATAGAATCAATATGACAATTACTGAGGTGCCTTGCATTCTTCTCTTCCTACTGAGAAGTCCAGGGTGTATTTGCATCACATTCATTCATGTCGGTACTCAAATGTGTTCGACTCTCCGCGACCCCGTGGACTTTACCCCACCAGGCTCCTCTGTCTGTGGGATTTCCCAGGCAAGGTTACTGGAGTGGGTTGCTATTTCCTCCTCCAGGGGATCTTCCCACCCAGGGATCGAACCCATGCCTCCTGCAGCTCCTGCCTTGGTAGGTGGATTCTTCATCACTGAGCCCCCTGGGAAACTCATTTTACGTCACAGTACGTCTCAATTCAGACCAGCCCCGTTTCAGGCACTTTAGTAGCCAAATAACACAGTGACAAAGGAATCAAGCTTTTCAGTCTATAATTAAGAAGGAAATATCTGTGTTTTTTTTTACCTTTTATTTTTATTATAGGAAAGTATGTGAAAAGACCACCCAGTGATAAGCCTGTAATGCTTCTTGCTCTTGTATTTAAGTATATATATAAATATAACAGGTTTCACTACAATCTCCCATTTTTATTTAAGATTAGGTTAAAATTTATAACAGAGGACTTCCCTGGTGATCCAGTGGTCAATATTCTGCACTTCCAATGCCGGGGGCACAAGTTCAATCCCTGGTCAGGGAACTAAGATCCCATAAGCTGTGCTGTGTGGCCAAAACGTAAAAATTTTTAAACAATTATCAAACAGTTGCAAAGATAGTACAGAGTTTCCATATACTCCATCCCAGGTCCCCCTGTTGTTACTAGCATCTCTTGTCACTATGGTTCATTGATCACAACAAACAAATCAACACTGATCTATTACTGTTAACTAAACTCCATACTTTCTTGGGATTTCACCATTTTTTCCCGTTGTCAGGATCCCATCCAGATGCCACCTTGTGTTTAGTCATCCTGCCTCCTTTGTTCCCTCTGGTCTGTAAGAATTTCTCAGACTTTCCTTGCTTTTGATGACCTTGAGGGTTCTGAGAAGCCCTGGTGGAGCATTTTGCACAAGGACCCTTGATTGAGGTTTGCGTGCATGATTTTCTCATAGTTCGGTTGGGATTCTGAGTCTTTAGAATGAAGAAGGCAGACACTCTGCCACCCTCATCGCCTTGTGCCGTCAGTGTGATGGGTCAACGTGATTTAACAGGGATGAGGCTGACCTTGATCACCTGGCCGAGGTCGTGTTTGTTAGGTGTCTCCGCTATCAAGTCACTTTTTCTGCTTTTCCATACTTGTTCTTTGAAGCAAGTCACTAAATGCAGCCCACACTTAACACCCTCCTCCCTTTTAAACAGCTAGCATGCTGTTTATCTATACTGGCTTTTCACATGCGTTGAAGAGTTTCTTAGCGTGTGTAATAAGCTGTCAACACTTGCAGTCTGCATCATCATGCAGCAAGTGACTGGGCAGAGAAGGGTGGGGAGGGTGACCGTGTGTGCTGCACATGTCAGAAAGGGAGGCAGGAAGAGCTTTAATGCGTACAATAAATCCAACAAATGACGTTGCAGGAGACACTGCCTACACTTTGAAGTATAATTCTCCAGACGTTCCAACTGTGACAACATCATGCGTTTCTTTATTGATAAGTGAAATAGCAATGTGGAGGCAGGTCTCAATAGAATTTCAAGGTAGTGATGAGCATAATAACATCTTAAGAAAACAGCCACGATTGTGATAAGAAAAATATATGTGATTTCAACTGGAGGTGTTAGGCGTTGTGGACCACATTTAAGTAGGAAGAAATGCTAAATTGCAATTAGAGATGAGATGGTTAGATAGCATCGGCAACTCAATGGACATGGACTTGAGCAAACCACAGGAGAGAGTGAAGGACCGGGAAGCCAGGCGTACTGCAGTCACTGGAGTTTCCAAGAGCTGGACACAACTGAACGACTGAACAATGACAACGACAAAAGCAAAGATGCATTTCGCCCTCATCCAAGCACACGACCCCTGAATTTAACCCATGGATCCTTGGTCCAAGGACCTCTAGCGTAAGGGCCCTGCTTTAGACACAGGAGGAGGAGGAGCAGCACGTAGGCTCCTTCTTATTCTACATTCACAGTAAATGCCTTTTCTGTGTCGGGTCCTGTGTGACAGGAACGAAGGGAAGGAAGGCACAGAAGAGTCAGCAGGAAATCACCATTGCAGTGGGTGCATGCATGGCACAGGGCCCCCAGACCTCCCACGATCAGCGCCTGGGAGCTCGGGCTTCCATCGAGAGAACTGAACTCTTGCAGGTGTTTGCATGCATCAGATGCTATTTAGAGATCGTTTGCCAGCTGAGGCCCTATTTCTGTTCTCCTAGCTGCTTGTTTTGGTTTTGATTCACAGACCCTTGGGTTTCAGCAGCAGCTGGAAGACCAAATGTTCAGCAAGACCAACCACATGCAGGCTCTGTAGGGGACGACAGAGGCCCCCATCTGCCCCTTCCTCCCTCCCCGTCTCTGACAGGGCCTCACCCTGGTCATTGGCGGGTCCCTGCTGCATGGTGCTCAGTCGTGTCCAACTCTGCGACCCCATGGACTGTAGCCCACCAGGCTCCTCTGTCCATAGATTCTCCAGGTCAGAATACTGGAGTGGGTTGCCATCTCCTCCTCCAGGGCATCTTCCCGACCCAGGGATGGAACCTATGTCTCTTGCATCTCCTTCACTGGCAGGTGGATTCTTTACTACTAGTGCCACTTGGGAGGCCCTGCTGCTGCTGCTGCTAAGTCACGTCAGTCATGTCCGACTCTGTGCGACCCCACAGACGGCAGCCCACCAGGCTCCCCCATACCTGGGATTCTCCAGGCAAGAACACTGGAGTGGGTTGCCATTTCCTTCTCCAATGCATGAAAGTGAAAAGAGAAAGTGAAGTCGCTCAGTCGTATCCGATTGGTAGCGACCCCGTGGACTGCAACCTACCAGGCTCCTCTGTCCATGGGATTTTCCAGGCAAGAGTACTAGAGTGGGGTGCCATTGCCTTCTCCGTGGGAGGCCCTAGATGTAGTCTAAATCCATTGGGCTTCTCAGGCTGTGTGAAAACTCTTCAACTGTGTCCCACATGGACTCCAAGGGCAGAAGGGGGAAGTTTGGCTTTCTGAGTTGAAGATGGGATTGGTGAGGAGATGAGCCTGCTGCTTTCTAATATCAGATTTCCCTGTGTCTCTAAAGCATAAAACCATGGTCCTAACCCAAAGGCTACTTGACCTTCTGGTTCTGGGACCCAGAATCAATCAGGTCTGTGTGCTTCTTAACGAGAAGAATGGGATCAGCCTGCTTCAGATGTCTATTCACTGTCAAATCAACTATGAACATAATAGCATCTCGAGATAATTGCCACTATTGTGATAAGAAAAATACAGGTGACTTCAACTGGTGATGTTAGGGTTTGTGGTCCACTTCTGCTCTGCTCTGCTCCGTCGTGTCCGACTCTTTATGACCCCAAGGACTATAGCCACCCACCTCCTCTGTCCGTGGGATCCTCCAGGCAAGAACACTGGAGCGGGTCGCATTTCCTTCTCCAGGGGATCTTCCTGACCCAGGATTGATCCCGTGTTTCTCGTGTCTCCTGCGTCCACAGGTGGATTCTTTACCACTGGTGCCACCTGGGAGGCCCACCTTTGGGTCAGAGGAAATGCTATGTTCACAGGCAAATGCTGACACAGCCTCACTACTGCTCATTGGCTGGGTCCCTGCTGCACGGTGCTCAGTCATGTCCAACTCTGCGACCCCAGGGACTGTGGTCCACCAGGCTCCTCTGTCCATAAGGTTCTCCAGGCCAGAATACTGGAGTGGGTTGCCATTTCCTCCTCCAGGGCATCTTCCCCGCCCAGGGATGGAACTGGGTCACTGCTGTGTTGCAGTTAGAGGTTAGTTCACGCTACGCCGGCCCCTCCTCTACATACACACGGCAGGGATTCCTAGTAATGGATGTGGTTGTAGCAGGTGAATCGCTATGTCTTTTGAAATTAAATCTGTTGGCAAACAAACTCACTGTTGAAGAAAAGGCCCTTCCTCATTCCTGCTCTGAAAAATTTCCTGAATGCCCCGCCCTCTGCAGAAAGCACTGACCATGTGACCTTATGATAGGACAGCCTACAGAGATGGCATCACTAATAACAGTCATATTTAGCATATTTTACGGTTTCTTTTCCCTTTTTTATCTTTATCTGTGAGGTTGAGTTATTCTTACCTCACAGATAAAAAGCTCACAGAGATGAAATGGCTTCTCCAGCCATTTCTAAAATGGACTATATCACTCTCGCCTTTGAAAACAGTTGGCTAAGCACATAACTCAGACAACCACCTATAGGCATCTTCAGATTATCAAACATGGATTAGTTCCTGGGACTAGCAATGTAGAGGACCTTATCGCTTTTATTGCCTGCAGGGACGTTTGTCCACCTGTTAATTAGTCCCACCCAGGCAGAGAACTGCTTCTACTGTTTTATCTCATTCTTAATTCTGTCTACTCTGCTGGCAGGGTGATGTGTTTCTCATTGCTCTCAATAAGCCAGCCTTTCTCAGCTTCCTCTTCCTCTTTATGCAAACTTCCTTACACTTCATTTCACTACCCTGGTTCCCAAGGCACCCGGCAATAGATCTCTAGAAAAGTCGTGTCCGACTCTTTGTGACCCCATGGACTGTAGCCTACCGGGCTCCTCCATCCATGAAATTTTCCAGGCAAGAGTACTGGAGTGTGTTGCCATGTCCTTCTCCAGGGTATCTTCCCGAACCAGGGGTCGAAACTGGGTCTCCTGCATTGCAGGCAGACACTTTACCATCTGAGCCACCAGGGAAGCCCAGTAAGTCTCTATCCATCCATCAACCCCTGCTCCCCAATCCCTGACATGTGCTAGGCTTAGAAGACGCAGTCATGGTCCCAGACCTCCAGGTACCCACAGGGTGCGTGCATGCTAAGTAGCTTCAGTCATGTCCAGCTCTTTGGGACCCCATGGACCGTAGCCCGCCAGGCTCCTCTGTCCATGGGATTCTCCAGGCAAGAATACTGAAGTGGGTTGCCATTCCCTTCTCCAGGGGATATTCCAGACCCAGGGATCAAATCTGAGTTTCCTGCGGCTCCTGCATTGTAGGCAGATTGTTTACCACTGAGTCACCGGGGAAGCCCACCCACAGGGTGCCTGGGCATATAAAAAGACATTGAATAAATGAGTAAGTGAATGCCACATGTTCATCTTATATTTACATGAGATGTTTTCCAACCTCAACACATTTGTCCCCTTGGTCTTTTCTGTATACCAGAATTCCCATTTCTCAGTGCATTTTCAAACTTTTAGCCATTTTTATTGCCATGTATAAAATATCTGGGACCCTAATGTCCACCATCTGCACATTTACTGTAAGTGTTCAATTTTCCATCATTGCCTCATAATAACTGAAAATACAGGAAAACTCACCCAGTCCAGTAAGTCACTTTGCTGATGATTTATTGCTTCAAGGCAAAAAGCTATAAACAGGGAATTTGAGCAATGAAAACTCTTCACATTGGATAAACATGTTCCGTGCGACACAAATCATGATAAAAATGAGGAATGCTGAAAAATATGACAGATTGCCCAAGTGCTACTTTCCCTCTATGGGGAAATTCTAAGACATTTCTTCATATGTATTTTTTAGTCACTTAGAAAAATGGCAGTATGTGTGTGTATTAGTCACTCAGTTGTGTCTGACTCTTTTCAATCCCATGGATTATAGCCCACCAGGCTCCTCTGTCCATGGGATTCTCCAGACAAGAATACTGGAGTGGGTTGCCATTCCCTTCTTCAGGGGATCTTCCTGACCCCGGGATCGAAACCGAGTTTCCTGCATTGCAGGCAGATTCTTTAACGTCTGAGTCACCAAGGAAGCCTGAAAATGGCAGTCGGAATACTTAAATATTAAGTCATAGTTTGAAAACAGATACACACACACACACACACACACACACATTTGTATACATGCAGAAATACACAGCAGGCCATTCTGACCATTCAGGACTCCCAGCTGGGCAGAGTTATTACTTCAGTTACTTTGGGTCAAGATAAGTCTTTAAAAATCAGTGACCTAACTTAACGTAATAGTCACAGGCTGCATTACTTCCCCACAATTTGTAGGAATACACAGTACTTACAATGTTAATGAGAGCCTAGATAATCATACCATTTGAATCTACTTTCTTTGATCTCTCTCTGAATCATTTTCAAAGTTAATGTTGCAGCTGTTGTCAGTAAGGCCTTGTCTTGTGCCTTTTGGTTTGCACGGGTGGGTGGGGGCAGGCTAACTGGGCTTAGCATCAGGAGAGATGGCTCAGGTTGAGACTGACCAAGGTTTGCAACCTTGGTCGGCAGTTCATTAGCTGGAAAGACAATGAGCAAATACTTTCTAAGAGCCTCAGCTCTATCTCTAAAATGCGAAATGATGATAATGCCACAGCTCATAGGTTTGCTCTGAGGATTAAATTAGGTATGCAGTAAAGCACCTAGCCTAAAGCCTGGTAAGTGTTCACCAAATGCTTATGCTAAGGTTTAGCACGAATTAATGATATGGTAAATTCAGGTCTCCTTTTTCTCGCTCATCTATGCATGCAAGATATTCACCCTAAGCACTTACGTGAATTTCTCCACCAAAGGTTGACTATTCTTTAGTTTACCTTTCCCTCATCCCAGGACATGGGGTTACAAGGGACTGGAGAAGCGGACACTCCAACAGGCCTCATTCAGGCTCTGCCTGGAGGCCTCCCCAAAAGCAACCTGGTGCTGTCCAGTCGCTCAGCCATGTCTGACTCTTTGTGTCTCTGACCCCATGGACTGCAGCATGCCGGGCTTCCCTGTCCTTCCCCATCTCCCAGAGCAAGGCAGAGTGGAATAAGCAGAGATCTGGGTTCCAACTTTTGAGGGCTGATTTCCCAGCCTCTTTGAGTCCCAGACTTTCCATTTATAAAATGGGGAAGAGATGCTTGCTCAAACTTGCTGCCATGATTAGTAAGATAATTCAGAAGTTAGCAGACGGCTTGGCACCAAGTAAGCATTCAATAAAGAGATGTTTTTTTCATCATGATGGTTAACTTCTGTGGGAGCAGGTCGCGCCGTGGCTCTGCCTCCTTCCCCGTGACATGAAAACATGAAGCTGAGACTTCCTCTCTGGGCCTGCACAGGACAGATGCATTTTTCAAACAAGGGCATTCTGGCCACCCCATCCCGCCCATCCCGGGGAGGAAAGCCCCAAGTCCCTCATCCAGGCTTCCTATGATCTTGGAAGCCACGTTCACTTTCTTGAATTGGGAAGCAAATTCAGTAAGAACCTAGTTCTTGGGTGTCTGTCGAATTTCAAAAGGGGTCAGCCCTCACCTGGTCCTTGGAAGCTGTGGGTGGCAGGTGATTTCTCTCTACAAAAATCCAACATGATCCACATGGACTTACAGGAAAGATTATTCATGGAGTAAATTCTCTTCCCTGGTGGTTCAGTGTAAAGAATCTGCCTGACAATCCAGGAACTGTGGGTTCGATCCCTGGGTTAGGAAGATCCCCTGGAGAAGGAAATGGCAATCCACTCCAGTATTCTTGTCTGGAAAATGCCATGGACAGAGGAGCCTGGCGGGCTACAGCCCATGGGGATCCAAAAAGAGTCAGACACGACTGAACACCTGAACAACAACAAAATTCTCTTCACAAAAGAACTCTTGGAATTTTTTTTTTTTTCTTTCAATGAACATGTGCCTTTCTTCTGATGTTAAATGTCTCTTTTTCTATGGCATTTCTGATTTGGCTGATAAAAATTAGATTTTCACATACCTTTGAAAGAAAGAGATCTTCTGAACACATGTAGAGACACATACACAATTTCCTTTATTCATCAAATACACATTGAGCACCGCTGTATGCCTTGTACCAGGCATTCAGGAGGTCACAGTAAGGAGGACACATTTTCAATCCCTTTCCCCTGTCTAGGAATCCCTCTGCTCAGCACTCAGAATTCCCTCATGAGAAAGGCACCATCCTTCAATCTGCAGCATCAGATAACAAAATCACCTTTAAATACACGGTGAGAGCTGGTTCTGATTTGAAGGAGGGAATGCTCTGGAGGGGAGTCATGGATTTCAGTTTATCCTAGATTTTGTCTGATGCTCAGACATCTAAATAATCTGAAAGTCAGATACACTCTTCTCTTGGGAAAGAAGCTGGAGAGACAGTAATAAGAACCAAAAATGACAGCGAGAAGATGCTTATCCTGACATGTTTTCCTGCTCTGATGCATTTGGAAGCTCTAAAAGTTGAGGGAAAATACGGGTTACAGAGTCAATCCAACTTGGATTTGCATCCTGACTACCCCACTGACCAGCTGGGTGACTTCGGTCAAGCTCCCTTACCTTACTGAGCTTCCATTTCACATTTGTAAGAACAGAAATAATAACGGGCACTTTTCAACATGACCTCCCAGTTTCCATGAGCTAGTGTAACGGTGCACGTAAAGCGCTGAGAACAATGTCTGACATGTAGAAGGTACGAAATAAAAGAACTGTAGCAGTAAATATTTATACTTTACTAATAAAATAAATAATAGCCTCATTTCCATTAATAACAACTTTCTCTTCCTTTTAGCATCAAACCCTTTTGGCTTTTTATCCCTGTTAAATATACTTCTTTTTGAAACAACCGGTAAACTTCTGTCTTTGTACCAGAACTGAGCTTTATGGATCAGTAGACCCACAGTCTGCGAAATGGGTCACCGAGGCAGAGAGACACATGCCCTGGGCCCAGGGTGACGCAGACTGGACCCACTTCTTGGTTTGTGAACACATGTTTTGTTTTGACTCACACTCAACCTGGACCCAAGGCTCCCTCAGAGCAGAAGGACATCACAGGACACCACTCTGAGGGGTCAGCGATGTCGTCCCAGGGGATCCACCAAGTCCCACAAGCCCCCAGCATGCAGATGGTCAGGTGTGAGGAGGAGGTTGGCTGACTGCCCAGTGCCCTGCCCTGCCCGGGAGCAGCAGATTTGGTGCAGGGCTTGATCGCTCCTTCTGAAAATAGACTGCCCATGCTCTGACCCTGGTGTATTGACCAGGGACTTCTCCCAGGAACAAGAGGAAGTTTATTGGCTTGCATTTCTCACTGGGATGAACCCAATGTACACCCTTCATAGTGCAGGGGTGAAGAGAAACCTAACTGAAATGGGCAAACAGAAACTTAACTGCAACAATGCCCAGATTCATGGATACAACTGTCCATCCAAAAACAGAAACCAGACAACCATTCACCTCATTTAGCAAATATTCAGTGACCATGGAAGGCACAGGTCTTTAGAATGAGAGAGAGCTTTGGTGTGCAGTGGTCAAAACTGCTGATTAGGGTCCTTCTTGGCAGGGCCCGAAGAATGGACTGGTCCACTGTCCTAAATCCCCTCTATCCTTCTGAATGGGCCCAGAGAGTCTGGTGGTTTGGTATCTAAAGAAGGAATTAGTGATACCGAAGATCTAGCTGATTCTGTTCCCTGGGACTTGGGCGAGATCCAGCAGGACTTCCAGTGACTCGGACAGGCCGGATCGGGCTCGGGTATTGTCCAGAGCCGGGCACTTTCTTTGGAGTGTATGTGGACCGCTGCCAAGGAGAAGACCCACTGTCTGGGCCTGAGCGTGCCGTGATGGGTACTTTGGGTGGTTGGAGACAGGACAAGGGGTCACGGGCCTGGATCCAGGTCATTGGAAACGAGTGGGAAGTGGACAAAAGAAGGCTCAGTGGGGGCCTCAGAAGGCTGGCTGCCTTACAAGCACTGGGTCAGCCTCGAGCCCAGGTTCTAAGGCTGCTTAATTGGCAATCTCTGAGAATTCAGGGTAGGAGTCCAAGTCAGCAAAAATATCGTTGGGATTCCGACAGCTCAGATTGCAGAAGCAAGCATTAATCCACAGGGCCTGGCGGGAGAAGCCGGGCCCATCGGGACACTGGAAGGAGACGCTGATGGTCTTGGACTTGTAGGGGATACAGCACCGGCTGTCGGTGCAGAACCCGCAGTACTTGGGCCGGTAGGCACGAGTGCTGGTGCAGCCGGCCAACGTGAAGTTCACGGGCGCTTCTGGCTGGTACACGGCCAGACACTTCTTCCCTTCCTGCGTGAAAGGAGGTTTCAGTTGAGATGCTCAGAGGAGCAACATTTTCAGCTCCAAACCCTCAGTTCTTCCCTTTTCACTCACTATGCACCCCATCTTACTTTCGGATCTGCAGCATCTTCAAACTAGGAAGGATCACCCCAAAGGCAACGAGACCCAGCTGTATTATGCAAGAGGAAGCCGAGCGCAGAAAGAGACTGCCTTGCCCCGGCACATCTCTCTCAACCTGCAATTTCCCTTCTTTCCCGCCTTCTGCCTTGCCAATGCCCAGGTCAGTTTCTCCAACACAGGATGACTTTGTGGGCTCCTTCAGCCTGCCAAGCGCCCCCTGCTGGTTAGGGGCAGAGACATCATGGCCTCCAAGACAACTCATTTAACCCTAAACTCCTTCTCCTCTGCCTCCCATAGACTCTCACACACATCCTTTTCATGCAACTTATTCAATTGAACTGGCATTATTTAAAGGGAGCTCTGTGGTGCTGTGGGCCACTCAAGGGCGAGGCTCTTTCCGCATCCCTACAGTCTAGTTTTCTGCCTGGTACATGGCTCTTGTTGCTTAGTTGCTAAGTTGATTCCGATTCTTTTGAGACCCCCATGGACTGTAGCCCGCCGGGCTCCTCTGTCCATGCAATTTCTCAAGCAAGAATACTGCAGTGGGTCTCCATTTCCTTCTCCAGGAGCTCTTCCCAACCCAGGGATCCAACCCATGTCTCCTGCATTGGCGGGCGGGTTCTTTACCACGGAGCCACCAGGAAAGCCCCAGTAGGCACGTACTAAACTCATTGAATGAATGGCTGTTCTGGTCAACTATGCACAGCACCCTGCATGAAGTGGGGGTGGAGCCGATCCAGGCAATGTGTGGGCCTGAAGCTCATACGGTCTGAGAGCTATCTTCAGTGAAAGTCGCTCAGTTGTGTCCAACTCTTTTCTACCCCTGGAGTATACAGTCCGTGGGATTCTCCAGGCTAGAATACTGGAGTGGGTAGCCTTTCCCTTCTCTAGGGAATCTTCCCAACCCAGGGATCGAGCCCAGGTCTCCCACATTGCAGGCGGATTCTTTACCAGCTGAGCCGCCAGGGAAGCCCAAGAATACTGGAGTGGGTAGCCTATCCCTTCTCCAGCGGATCTTCCTGACCCGAGACGCCTGCCACTCCCTGGGAGGCGGACCCACCTTGATGTGTGGCCGGAGGTCCGTGTCGCACGGCCGCAGGTTGCAGAGGCGGCTCTCCTGCTCAGGCCAGCACCGGGCGTTGACATTGGAGATGCGGGTGGAGACCCCCAGGCCGCAGCTGGTGGAACAGGGGCTCCAGGGGCTGGTGTACGTGACGCAGTTCTTGTGCCACGGCTCTATCTCATCCGTGGTCCCTGCAGATGCAGACCAGGTGCCGGTGATTTCCCAGCCTCCATCAGCCCCCCAATCCCTGCGGTCACAACCCTAAGGGTTGGGGTCCCTGAACCTCAGAGAATGGGCAGTCCCTCCGCTTGGAGGCCAAGTTGGCTTCTAACTAGCATGGGTCCCCAGAGAGAAGAGAACTTGTTATGAGTTCCTCATACTTCTCCAGAGGGAGGACCATCTTTAGAGACAGGTGGACCTGATACTAGACAACTTACTCTGGGCCTCAGGCTCTTCTCTGGAACAATAACATCTGCCCTGCAGGGCTGGTATGGCAATAAAAGGGTCCAGATATTGACCGAGTACACATCAGGCATCTGCAAGGTGCTGGGAATAAAAGGGTAAAAGACACCGGTCCTGCCCCTGCGGAGATGACATTATCTGGGGAAGGTCAAGGGGAGTGCTTGCCCAGTACTAGAACGTCATCTGAGTGAAGCTCAGGGCATCGTGGCTAAGGAGACACGCAGGCTTCAGAGGCAAATTGTCGGAGTCCAGCTCTGAGCGCCACCCCTTAGTATCTGGATAGCTTCCAATAAACTGGCTCCCACCTCTGAGCCCCAAGCTCCCCGCCTGTAAGTGGGGTTGACACTAGCACCTCCCTGCCTCCTGTCCCTGGTGGTGGATAGAAAATAGGGGTTCAGGCACATGACAGGGCCCAAAAGCTGTGCCCATCCTTAGTAAGCCCTCAGGAAGGGGGGACTAAACGCCAGCTCTCGGCTGGTTCTTTCAATGGATGTATCCTGGCAAGCAGAATACAGGGAGGGCTCATAAGTGTCTGAGAAATGGAAAAGGCAGTGAGCTGAGAGGTGGAGATAGGTGCAGAACCAGGGAGACCAAGGAGTGATCTCACAGAGGGATGGAGCAAGATCCACAAGAAAAAGACGGGAAGAGGAAGCCGGTCCCTCTTGATAACACACATGCCCAGAAGCCAGAGAGGGGAACCTGCAGGGAGAGACAGCAGGTGTGCAGGGGAGATGGGTGAACGAATGCAGGAGTGAATGAGTGAGAGAAGAGGATGCTCGGGAGACAGGAGACAGCAGAGGCCTTTGAGGACTGACGAGAGGAGGGCGGGCTGCGAAGGAGGCGGCGGTGGGCAGGGATTTGCCGAGGAGGATGGAAAGGCTTTGGTTTCTAGGTCACCCACGCGGCAGGGGCTCTGCTTGTGCTCGCTCAGAAGGAGGTCACCGGGCCACACACACTGACGCGGTGGGCAGGCCGCCGCCGCCCCCGGCCCCACCCGGTGGCTCTGTTCTAGGAGGCCTGCTGGGGACCGACCGAGCCCGCCATCCCCTCCTCCTCCGCGGGCTGGGGCGGCCCTCCCCGCGCCCCGCGCCCGCGCCCCGCACCCACCAGAGGTGCCCGTGTGGCGCGGCGCCGTCTTGCGGGGCCTCCTGGCGTCGTCTTCGCACACCCACTGCTCGCAGCAGCGCCCGGGCACGCTGACCCGCCGGGGGCGGCGGCACCAGAGGCGCGGGGGGCGCGCGCGGAGGCACAGCGGCGTGCAGCCCACCGCGCCGCCCACGCACGTGCAGTTGTACTTGCAGTTGGGCTGGAAGGACTGGCCGTTGTTGTAGCGCACGCCGTCCAGCACGCAGCCCACGCCGACCACCTCTGCGGACACAGGCGCGGAGGGTCAGGCCGGCTGAGGGCAGGGCGGACCCCGCAGGGCAGCCTCCTGCTGCTGCACCATGGCCCCCGCACCCCACGCCCCGGGGTCCCCATCGTGGAGAAGGACTGGGGCCAGCTGCCCTGGCCGGTTTGGTGGGACCTGAGCGGAGGATGTGGCCGCCCAATGAACCCGCGCAGAAACACCCGGTGCCCGTCTGGAGGGCTGGACGAAGGGGTGGGAGGCTACAGACTGGCCAGGACTAGGACCCCGGGCAGCTAGCCCAGTGTTCTGTCCCAGCAAGTGGCACAGAGCCTGGTCCTGACAGTTATCTGCCTCAAGGGCCACAGTTGTGAGAGGAGGCAGATGCGATGGGAAACCCATCAGAACACTTTGCAAGAGACTGGGTTCATTCAACGCCTATTTTGTGGGGTGTCCCAGGTACTGGGGATTTAGTAGTGAAGGAAGGAGACAAAAGTCACGACTTCAAGGAGCTTGTGCCTGTGTGCTTAGCCTCTCAGTCCTATCTGACTCTTTGCCACCCCATGGACTGTAGCCCGCCAGGCTCTTCTGTCCATGGGATTCCCCAGGCAAGCATACTGGAGTGGGTTGCCATGCCCTCCTCCAGGGAATCTTCCCAACCCAGGGACTGAACCCAGGTTTCCCACATTGCAGGCAGATTCTTTAGTGTCTGAACCGCCAGAGAAGAAAGGGGGCAGAGGAGACAGTGGACCATCTAGAGTGTTGATGGGGACATTAAAGCAGGGAGTTGGAAGAGGGAGGGGGAAAGTTTCAGATTTAAACAAGGCGGGTAGACAGGGCCTCACAGAGGTGATGATTTTTCAGCAAAGATGGGAAGGAGGCGGGGAGCTGAGCTGCCCAGGTGTTGGGAGAGAAGCCTTCTAGGCAGGGAAGGGACTGTAGGCAGCAGGAAGGCCTGGGGTGGGAAAGGGGAGGGGAGGGAGGGAGAAGGGCTGGAGGCAGGAGATGAGGAGAGAGAGGGCTTCCCCGGAGGCTCAGAGGAAAATGCAAAGCTCTTAGAGCCTGGAACTCCGGTTGATACACAATATGTGCTCAGTGAGTAATGATGAATCGGCGATATGCATTATGCTTCAAAAAAACCTTGATGGTGCTGAGTTGAGGACAGACCGACAGGGTTCCGGCAGAGTCAGAAAGTCACGCCGGGGAACCCAGATAAGAGCAGATTAGAGACGGTGGTGCTTGGACCAGGGACGGCAACCAGGAGAAGAAGGGCCCTGCTTCTGAGTCTGTTTGGAGGGAATCGCTGACAGCTGGGATGTGAGGATGAGAGGAGAATCAAGGAGGACTCCTTGTTCTATGTCCCGAGCCCTGGAAGGACAGGGATGCTCTGTCCTCAGAAGAGCAAGGTTGGGGTGGGTGGCTTCAAGCTCTTTCCTAGTCTCGAGATGCCTGGTGGACTTCAGAGTGGAGCCAGTTCTGCAAACTTGGAGCTCCAGAAAAGATGCGGGGCTACCGGGCTCTGACCAGCATCCCGGCTTTCCATCTTAGTCCCATTCTGAGGACAGTGTCTAGAAGTGCAGACAGAAAGCCCAGGGCATCCAGGGGCACTCACCCCAGGAGGGCTGGTCTGCCAATAGTTCCAGCATATCTCCTGGATTCACCTGAAGCCGAACCATCACCACCACCCTCATCCCTTTATCTCACAGGAGGGAAGGTTCTTGGTCACCCGACCTGCTTTGTGTTAGGCTTCCTTGCATCGCCGACTTCATCCCAGAAGGAAACAGGACCACGTCATCACCTGCGTTTTCACCTGCTGCAAACCTGCGTCTCAGTGAGGTTGAGTCACACGCCTAAAGTGACAGCGCTCGGTTCTGCAAGTGGAGGGGGCAGGACAGCAGCCAGTGGGGATGTTGGGGTGACTGCTGGTTTTCCTTGGAGGTGATTGATCTGGGGGAGGAGGGACAGACAGGAAGGACACTAACGCTGCCCGTCCGATCTGGAGCCAGGCACCATCTAAGTTATCTCACACAGTCTCTCGGTGACTGTCCTAGGAGAGCTTTGTTTTCTCTCTTTGGCAGAGAGGGGAGCTGGGTGGGTGGCGGCACAGTGATTCATCTGCTCCAAGTCCCCCAGCTGGTGTCTGATGAAGCTGCACCCACAAGCTCTGACTCCACCGCCATTTCCTTCCATCGGACACCAGTAAAGGAGGGGAAATAGGAAAGCAAAACAATGAATGAATCACCTGGTGAATCACTCATCTTTCATTCCGAGCCTGGCCGTGCCCTCTGACTCCAGGGAGTGTGTGTGCGCCTGTGTGTTGGTGGATGGGAGGATGGAGTGCTGCTGGAGCCGGCTCTGCCCCTGGGTGGAGGAACTTTGGGCGGCGAGGGCACTGCTGGGTGCTGGGAGCCTTAGCACGGTGGTTCTCATCACCAGCGGCACAGTGGCACTCCCTGGGGGAGCTCCTTAAAATCATGATGCCCACACCATGCCCCAGTACCTGGGGGTGGACCTAGGCTTCGGTATTTGTACTTTTCATTTTTTGACCTTGGTAGCTCCGGCAATCCACTCCAGTACTCTTGCCCGGAAAATCCCTTAGACGGAGGAGCCTGGTGGGCTGCAGTCCATGGGGTCTCGAAGAGTCGGACACGACTGAGTGACTTCACTTTCACTTTTCACTTTCATGCGTTGGAGAAGGAAATGGCAACCCACTCCAGTATTCTTGCCTGGAGAGTCCCAGGGACGGAGGAGCCTGGTGGGCTGCCGTCTATGGGGTCCCACAGAATCGGTCACGACGTAGCAGCAGCTCCCCAGGTGAATCCAGTTTGCAGCCAAGATTGGGACCCTTTGCCTCCAGAAGTTGTTCACAGTCTCCTGGGAGGTTTGGGGCGGGGGGCAAAGATGGATGGTACGTGGGATGGCTGTGATGGTCCTACCGGCAAGCTCTGGCACCCCTTCCTTATTCGATTTCTTTATAACTGATTGAAGGACCAGCTTCTGATCAGACAGGGAAGCTGGCCCAGCCTCCTTCACCATTCAGAAGTGCGGGTCCATTCAGGCATGACCTGGTGGGCTTTCTTCTTATTGAGGGACTTCTGGGAATTCAAGTCGCCTTGCTGTGCTATCCAGACCTTTACTCTTCTAGCTCCACCCCTGGTCAGCTTCATGGGAGCAAGGACAGTGGGCTATGCCTTGTTGTAACCCCACTGATGTACCATCACTAACCTGTGTTCATTATGAGTGAATGAAGCAGTGGGTGGTGGGATATCAGGTGGGGTTAGCCCTACTCTATATTGGGCTTCTCCCATGTATCAGGCACTTGACATCCGAACCACCCAAAAAGGTAGGCATTATTCATTGCATTTTCCTTGATGAGGAAGCTGACACTTAAAAAGGTTAAGCAGCTTCCCTAGACCCATTGTGTTAGTTGATTATGTCACTGAGGTTTGAACTTAGGTTGTCTAGCTTCAAACACCATGCATGGGTTTTCTGCTCCTTTACTCATCAGACAGGAGAGTCAGAGCTTGAAACTAGCCCTGCCTCCCAGACTGTGAGGATAACCCTGGATGAAGCTAAGGGGACTTCTACAAAGGAAATGCGAAGCAGTATCCAAGAGCAACTGGTCACAGTTTAGGCTCTTGTGAAATTCTTTGTTTAGCCTCAACCATCATACAGGGTTGGTTCGATCAAGCTCCTTAAGTAATGTGCCCACGGTCACGTAGCCAGCAAGTGGCAGAGCCAGGATTCAAAACCCAAGTCTGTCTGCCTGTAAATTTCATGACCCTTCCAGCAAACCACACTGCCCTCAATCCTGACCCAGTTGCATTGAATGCAGAGTCGTGTTTGCACAACCAAAATAGCCAAACAGTTTAATTCAGAGGTCACTCTCTGCCCACAGATGTATTTAGTTTGGCCCATGGAGTGTTTTTTAAAAAAATGTTTTGAATGCGCTGCCAGAATTACAAATCATACATGAACCTGGATTTTCTTTTTCTGGATTCTCTTGAAAGGTAAGTAGACTAGACCAGATCAGGCTCCCTCTTCTGCCTGACCTTAATGGCTAAAGTTTACGTTCATTAGTTTGCCATAGTCCCCACCATCCTCTCTTTGAATTGTTTATGGCAGTGTTGCAACTTCTTGTTTTTTATTTCCTTGTCCTGGCCTAATTACAAGCACATCTCTAAGGACAGATTTAGCCTGTCCTGGGGAATGTCCATTGGTTGGCCATTTGCTGACAGATTTTTCTATGTAAATAACCTCTTCTTTCTCTTTCCCCTCTGGCCCCCAAACATCTTTCTCTCTATAGCTTTCAGACCCTGGACTCTCTTCTTTATTGCATTAGGGTTTCATGAATTTAGACACTATGGCAGTATTTCTGAGAAGATGTTCCATAGAACATGGAGGAATTGTGTGTGTGTGTGTGTGTGTGTGTGTGTGGTGTGCAGGTGGATAACTGGGTAAAATTCTGCCTGGAAAAAAGTATTCACTATGCAAATAAATGTAAAAAGTCTTCCTATGATAGCTCTGTTCTTGGAATTTCACAATGGATGTGGACATGTAACACCTCTGATAAAGTCTGTTCCCCTTGTTGAACCTTATTTATTTCAATGTCTGTAGATCTCTGTGACTGGAAAACGCCTGGCCCGTGTCACATTTATTACAGTATCCTGAATTCCACCATCTTCTTTCCAAATGCAAGGAAAGAAGCTACGCGGAGACTCATGATGAGGGGGAACCGAGAGGCTATGTTGAGTAAAGAGGTGACATCTGAAGAGGTGGGGGAGTGGAGTAGAGCTAGGTGATTTTCCAGGTCCTGGGTGGTAAAGACAGGCAGGAGAGGCGCTTGTGGGTCTGCAGAGTCTGTGGGTCCATGAGAGAATGTCTATAGAGTTGTGGTGCCCGGCACGTGGTGAGGTGTCAGGGCAACGTTAGAGACTGATACAGTCACAGTGAATTGCCTTGAAGGACAGCTCTAAAAGAGGAAAGAAATGATGAGACAGTCTCGTAGAAGTGGAGGGGATTCTAGTGCAGGAGGGCTCAGCCTGGTTTCCTTACCTGGGTGCGGGGAGAGAGTGTATGAGCGACTGTATACTTTGGCTGTCAGTCTCAAACCTGAGTATGAGAGTCACCCAGAGAGCTTGTTAAAATTTGTTGACTCCCACCCCCACTTCCAAAGAAATGGAGTGAGTAAGGCCGGGGTGGGGCTCAGAAAAACATTTGTAACCAACATGTCAGATGATTCTATGCAGATGGAATCTGCAAGTTCTCTTTGAACACACTGGTTTGTGGGGTTAATAACGAGTCTCCATAAAAGGGGGAAACATGGAAAGATGGGAGAACCAGTGATGGTTACTTGGAACGCAAGATGACTTGATATGAAAGTTGAAGCAGGAATTAATGTAAAAATAGCAGAAAGTGCTCATAGATTAACCATAAATCCATAAGTATCTTGACTTGAAATTATGTGTATAACCTTCATCAATGACACTTGAGGAAATATAATGAGTTAGCTGAAGATAGAGTCTGATGTGTGTGAGCATGCAGTAGGGTGTATTAGAGTCACAGGCATGAGGAAAGCTTGATTCAGCCTTAAGGCAAGAAAGGAGTTCTTGAGTTTATGAGGCTTTGTGTTTTCAGAAGTTAAGCTGCTGCCATGACGCCTATTTGGGCTTCCCTGGTGGCTCAGACGGTGAAGAATATGCCTGAATGCAGGAGACGTTCAATCCCTGGGTTGGGAAGATCCCCTGGAGAAGGGAATGGCTACCCACTCCAGTATTCTGGCCTGGAAAATCCCGTGGACTGTATAGTCCATGGGATCTCAAAGAGTTGGATATGATTGAGCAACTTGCACTTCACTTCATGATGCTAATTTACCTGTTTTCATCTCATACTGGTCATGTATATTGAATAAATGCTCATATGATTCAAGGTAAGTGAATGCCAGCCCAGATAGAAGGAGACCAGAAAGCCCCAGAAAGGAGGCCTCTGGGAACAACAAAGGAAATGATATAACCCTTTGAAGAGCAAACGAAAAAACAAACAAAAAACAACTGCTTCTCCCCCAGTATGGGGCTATCATGAAGACCAAGAGTAAAAAAGAACAAAAGCAAGTAGAAACTCCAGGAAAAACAAAAAAACTTCATAATAAAGGAAATTCGAGCAAGTATACTATCTCATGCATTAGTGAAAACCATTTACATCATCCTAATATTGTACACAGTGGTCAAATAGTGGTTTAAAATAAAAAATATGACAATGATATTGGAAGCTGGGGGAGGTGTCAGGCAGTATTAAGGAGTTAAGTCAACTATCATATAGGATCACCCACAATTATAGATTATGCACAATTGATATTTTAAGCTGATTAAGATATAACAAGACATGCTAGAATAGTTGCAATTACCAGAAGAAAGGGCCGAAAAGTTAAAAGTGACTGTAGTGAACTAGAGGAACGTGGGTGGGTGGTAGGAAGAGATGGCTTCAGGCTGCTGCTTTTTGTTCTTGCAAGGTTACTAAATGTTTTCATACCAGATTATGTTAATTGACGTTACTAAAATATCTGGAGCTCCACAGGTTCCTAGTGCCCCTGGGAGGTCCCGGGCATCCTGCAAAGTGTTCTACCGCGGGGAGAACAGAACCAGGCTTAGGTCTCTCCTGGTGGATCCTTCTTCCCTGGACTCATCTACGGATGGAGGCCAGAGAAGACAAGGTCCAGATGCAAGAGGAATGCTGCGTTCCTCCCTGCTCAGCCTCCGGCCCATCATCATGGACTGGGGTGGAGGGGGAGTGGGTTTGGGTACCTCCTGAAGAACCAAGCCTGGCCAGAGGAAAGGGCTATGGATGGTGGGGGGTTATTGTGGGCCAGAGCTGGGGGTCTGGGGCTGGCCGATGGTGTGGGGGGTCTCACTTACGTGCACACACTCCTACTGCGTACCTCGGGTGGTCCCCACTGTAGTCGCAGTAGAGGCCCCGGTGGGGGTCGCAGACCGCAGCCTCCGTGCAGTTGTCCCCCAGCTGCTGGGCGCACACCTTGCAGCACTCACAGCCGTCCGTGATGAGGCTGACGCCCAGCGGGCAGCGGGGCGGGGCCACCGGGCACTCGCACGGCCACTTGCAGAACTGGGGGCGCGAGGTGTCCTCCAGCGGGGCCGCAGTGGGGCCCATGGCCGTGGGGGGTGGGGAGAGGGCCTGCGGGGGGAGGGAAGACGTAAAGGAGGCTGCCCGGAAGAGGGGTCCCAGGCCAAAGGCCGACAGTCGCCTTCCCATCTTCACGGAGTTCCAAAGGTTTACGTCAAATTCCAACTCTCTGCCATGCTTTGGATGGCCAGACACCTCCTGTTTCCTCACTAGGATGGAGGAGCTGGCATTAGGACAAGAAGTCGGCTGCCCAAATTCCCCTGCTTGGGGTGCTGGGTCAGGCTTCCTGTCAGCTCTCTGAGCCCATGGGTGTCTCCTTCCCCTCTGACCATCCCGCAACCTGGGAGGTCGGTGAATCGGCCTCCTTTGCAGAAGAGAGAGCTGCGGCTTTGAGAAAATGCCTTCTGATGAATCACACTGTAGGCTCAGCCCCAAAACCCGACTCTCTCTTCACCCCATCGCCCTTTTCTCTCTGTCCTATGGATCCACCCTCTCTGCACTAAGGGTCCTTAAGAGCTGACTCATATATATTTTTTTAAATTAAAGTGTGGTTGATTTACACTGTTGGATTAGTTTCACATGTATTCAGTTATATATATTAACTGTATTCATTATACATATGTTTATACTGTGTACACATTCAGTTACAGTGACTCAGTTATACATATTAATACATTTGTAGGTTGGTTGGTTGGTTTAGTGGCTAAGTCGTGTCTGATTCTTTACCACCACTTCAACTATAGCCTGCCAGGCTCCTCTGTCCACAGGATTTCCAAGCAAGAATACTGGAGTGGGTTGTCTTTTTCCTCCTCCAGGGGATCTTCCCGAACCGAGATTGAACCCGTATCTTCTCCATTGGCAGGAAGAGTCTTTACTGCTGAACGCTCAGGAAAGCCCTCTTTATACATCGTCTGTATGTGTTAATCCCCAACTCCTAATTTATCCCTCCCCCTTTGCCTTTGGTTTTCTATGCCTGTGGGTCTGTTTCTGTTTTGTTAATAAGTTCCTTTGTGTCTTCTTTATAACTTCCACACATAGACAATATACCTATGTACAGCCAGGTTTTGGTCAGCCGACCGGTCATCCTATCATTATCATTGTTATTAATTACGTTCCCCGCTGAGCACCGGGAAGGGGCTACAGGGATCTGCGGTAGCAATGGGTGTCCAGCCTCGGGGCTGCTGCTGGCCCACTCTGCCCCGTGGGGCGAGGGCTGATCCTGTGTCCAGCGCCAGCCCTGCAGAGAGGGGTCTGACTCTGTGCTGAGGGTGGCGGATACCCACTCCACTTCCCTCCACCCGTGCTCCTTCCCAGAACCCCATTCCCATCCACAGGCAATATATTCATCTATATCCTGGCAGATATGATGGACAAGACAGCAAGCCCGCGGGGAACGGGGGTTAAGCCCCAAAGAGCGCTTCTGTGCTGCAGATGAGGCTGATGGAAAGGGAGGAGGCTCTGGGGTCAGTATTACCAGCTTCAAACTGCCTGTATCTCAGAGATCCAGTCACCTGCCCAGCCCCTCCATCCTGGCCCCTCCCTCTTTACCCTCGAGGAAACCTCGGCCCAGAGAGGAGGAGAATTGCCTGAGGATGGAGAGTGAGGACTGTAGGCAGCTCCCAGCCATTTCCCCACCCCCATGCCGGTGGTCCCAGCTGGAGAGTCTCCTGTCTGGGCTTCTCAGCAGTGACTCCTGAATTCTGAGGTTACCAGAGGAGCCCTGTTCTGTGGGTTTATAGAACTGCATTTCATTCTTTGAACAAAACAGATACCGAGCTATTCAGACAGATTCTTTTCCCTCTTCCTGGAGAGGAAAAGAAAAAGAAAGTTAAGTCGCTCAGTCGTGTCCGAATCTTTGCGACCCCATGGACTGTAGCCTGCCAGGATTCTCCATCCTTGGGATTTTCCAGGCAAGAGTACTGGAGTGGGTTGCCATTTCCTTCTCCTGGAGAGGAAACCGAGACCCAAAGAGGCAGAGGGTGTCCAAGATGACGTGGCCACCTCACGGCCTAGATACCAGTGACTCTCCCAGCTCTCGTCTCCGCGCCCTTGACCTCTGCCCGCTCTTTCACTCAACGAACATTTGCTGAGCTAGTTCACCATCTCGCTTCTGTTTCAAGCATTTGAAGATGAAGTTAAGCATCTCCTGTGTGTATGGGACCATGGCTTATGGGAGAAACAGACGATAGAGGTGATTTATTACAACGTGAGCCTGTGTGGAGAGTGGGGGGCACCAGGGCAGCCACAGGGGCTCTCTGACCTCCAGCGCAGGAAGCTCTCTGCTGAGGTGAGTGGTCTGCATCCCTGCGCCCTTGGTTGTAAGAACCAGAGGCCAGGAGAGGCGGTGCAGGTTGAAGGGCTGGATTAGTTGGGCTCTGGGTTCTAGGTTTGGCACAAGACAAGTGCGGTGAATGTTGATTTGACAGAGGGCCTTTGAAAGTCAAAAACGCAAACCTTGATTTGAGGATTTTGTCACCTCTATGCTTGGATTCAAGTTTGCTGGTAGGGGGACAGATTGCTCTGAGGTTGGCAATGCTGGTCTGTTTTCATCTGGAAATCATTTAGTTTGCTTGCACTTGTTTGCTTTTCCTCAAAAACACAAGACACAGCAAAACATCAAACCCGTAAATCAATGAAATCACACACACACAGGCACGCGCTCACACCCTCCTCTTTCCGACTCCATGGAGAGAGACTTGTCCTAGTCAGGCTATGACACCGGAGGCCTGGAGATTTATGAGACTCCCCCCGCCCCCCCCCCACCGCCCCAGGCCATCTCTGACAGCTCTTAGACCCTAGAGACCTATTCTTGGCACAGCAAAAAAAAAAAAAAAAGTTATCTCCTCCAGGAAGCCTTCCATGCCTTTTCCAGGTTGCATTAGAAGTAGTGCTTCCTTCACAGGAATGTGAGCTTGTAAAGGGCAGTGTCTGTGCCTTACTTCCCTCTGTGGGCCTGAAACGTGGTGCATGACCTGTAGCAGGCTATGGAAATGTCACCTGGTGGGATAGGGGATTGTTGACTCCAAGGGACTTGGTAGCAGTTTCTTGACTTTCCAGGACCTACCATCTTGGAGCCTTTTCTTTTCCAAGTTCGAGTGTCAAGAAGACAGCATGGGATCCAAAACAGCCAGAAGAGGGTTCCCTCTGTGTGGTTTTGGACAAGCTTCCTGAGCTTCCTGAGCCTCAACGGCCTTGTCTGTGAAATGGCCACAATAATGCCCCCTTGGGGGGTTGTCGGGGGGCGGGGGCATCGTGTACACAGAAGCACTGTGTGTGCAGTGCACTTGCTCTGCAACGCTCATGCACACCTCCCTCACCCACAGGGCCCGTCGCAGGGCCTGGGGGTCTGCACCCTTTGAGCTGAGCTGGGACCAGGGTCACCACCCATCCTGCTGCCTCCATACCAAGTTACAGCTCCCCAGAAGGAAGCCTGTTTTCCAGTTACCGGCCGGGAGCCCCAGGGCACGGAACTCCTCAAGGGAAGCCCCAGTGAAAGCCCCCCTTTGGACGAGTGAAGCAGGTGAGGGCAGCCTTGGGACTGGAGGGAAAGGGGCGGGGTCCTCTGAGCCAAGCCCTTGCTGTTGGCGCCATCTAGCGGTAGGAAAGCTCCCAGCCCTAGAAGGTCCTTGATGAGAGCTGTGGGTGGGAGGCCCTTTAAAGGCAGGGCCTGAGGTCTCCTGGGATAGGTGCATGACCCTCTGAATCCCGACTGCCTTGTCTAGCACCCATCCCAGGGAAAGTGACTGCACACACACACACACACACACACACATCAGCCATCTTGAGTGCCCAAGATGGCATTGCCTCTCCACGTGCCCTTGGTCTTGGCACAAGGACCGTTGTAAGCTCACTGCTGTGTGGGGCCTAGGTCATTTTTTCTAACAGCAGAAGCGAAGGGTGAAAAAACGGAAGGATAACAGCCAGACAGTGAGGAGAGTATCTATCATCCAGGGGAGGCCAGAGGAGAAGGCAATAGCAACCCACTCCAGTACTGTTGCCTGGAAAATCCCATGGACAGCGGAGCCTGGTAGGCTGCTGTCTATGGGGTTGCACAGAGTCAGATACGACTGAAGTGACTTAGCAGCCGCAGCAGCAGTGGGAGGCCAGAGAGAGTCAAGAACAGTCTTGGCTACTTCCAAACTGCAGTTGTTCACACAGAAGTCTCTTTTACGAAATGCTTCTGGAGGCGGACTCCCCGAGGATGCCACTGTGTATATGGGGAAGACGGGAGGGTGGGGCTGTGCCCTGACGCTTCCCGGGCCAGGCACCCAGGGCTCAGGCCCCTGCCTGCTTCTGTCCACTCAGCCGCCACCTTCATCATCAGCGACCTCAGGGCAGCGTCTCAAACAGTCACTTCCCGGGGTGGCTCCCAAGCGTCGCTGCTGTCAGAACCACCCAGCAGCTTTAATAAACGCTGGTGCCTGGCCACCGGCCCCAGGCAGCCAGACTGAGGCGCCTGGGCTGTACCTTGAATGTGGCCGAGGGTGAGAACCGCTGGCCTCAGGACCTTGTAAGATACAGGTGCCTGGATGCCACAAGATACAGCCTGCCTCAGCTTCAACTCTTCTCTGCTGGGCCCGGAATCCGTAATTTGACCTGCATCCCTGGTGATTCTTGTGGGAATGGTACCTGTGTCTTACAGAACTGGGCCAGGGGAGCGTGAGGCAGGGGGAAGTTCTAGGCCATCTTCCTGTCTTAACGTGTGACTTTTATAGAACTGCACTTACTTGCCTAGCCCACTGGCAGCTTGATCAGCCTGGACACTAAACAGCCCAGGCCAACCCGCGGAATACACGCCATTCTGTGGTTTCGTGGGGTGACACCGGGCTCCTTAAGTGGGCCTCGTGTAGTTAACTGAAAATGGTTTACTTTGCTTTTCATGTCTTGTGAGAAAGACTGAAAAAAAACAACAACAAAATAAAAAACAGACTAGCTCCCCATGGTAAGACCCCTCAGTGTCTGCTGGGGACTTACTGTTAGGTCACCCACAGATCAGTATGCTGGCATCCTAACCTCTCTAAAGGTGGTCTTAATGTGTATATGTGTGCGCTCAGTCATGTCCAACTCTTTGCAACCCTGTGGACTGTAGGCAACCAGGCTCTTCAGTCCATGGGATTTTTCCAGGCAAGAGTACTGGAGTGGGTTGCGGTTTCCTCCTCCGGAGGATCTTCCTGACCCAGGGACTGAACCTGCCTCTTCTGCATTGACAGGTGGGTTCTTTGCCATTTGAGCCACAAAGTGGAGCCTCTGGGGGTGATTGGGTCATGCGGGTGGACCCCTCACGGATTGGTGCCCTTATGAAAGGGACCCCAGAGAGCTCCCTCATCCCTTCCACCACGCGAGGACACAGCAAGAAGATGCCAACTATGAAAAGGGGCCTTGTTAGAATGTGACCACGCTGGCCTTGCTCATGGATTTCGAGTCTCCAGAACTGTGAGCAATACGTTTGTAAGCCACCCAGTGGGTGGTGTTTTCCTCCAGCAGCCAGGACGGACTAAGACCGTGTCCCTCTGGACACGGAGGGCAGTCAGTGGGCAGGTTCAAAGCAATCCATTTAATCATAGTTTCTGGGCAAATGTAAGCAGATTAAAATTAAGAAGGAAAAAACTGAAAGAATATTCAGTTGAAGACCCCATAGGAAACCCTGCATGTATAATTTGGGGGTGATGTCTAGAAGTGGGCAGTGACTGTGAATTTTCTGATGTTTTCCAACTCCCTGAAAATAGATCCAGGAACATGTAAATGTATCATCTGACTTTTACCAACAGTTTCACTTCATTTTTACAAAAGTGGGTGGTGGTGGGTATAGTAGCAGAGAGTAGGAGGCTGGCGGTGGTGGGGTGCCTCCCAGGAGACCTTAATCATCCCGATAGATGAGGGAGCTGAACCCCACCGTCCTCTGAAAGTGTTTGCAGTTCATCAATGAGGGGGGCCCTGGGACCAGGAGGTAAGGGCCGGGCATCTGCAGGGAGCAGAACCCATTTCCCAAGGCTGTGTGACCTGGGCCTGGACTCACCCTCTCTGAGCATCTGTGTACTCATGTGTAAAGTAGTAATGACGACAGCATCCTCCAGCAGCCCTAGTGAGCAGTTGTAGTCTTACCCCTATTTCACAGATGAGGAAACTGAGGCTCAGGGTGTTGACGTAACTTGCTCATGGTTTTAAAGCTGGGAGAGTGTCCCCAGAGTGTCCCTCCAGGGGACTTGTCACCAGGCTGCCCTACTCCCTCATTCATTCACATTCGTATTCATTCATTCATTCCTGCATCCGCCTATCACACACATGTACTAAGCACCTCCTGCATGGCTGGGCTGGTACTCAGATGGACACAGCGTGGTCCTCACCCCAAGGCAGTCAGAGTACAGACACATATATAAGATTGCAATATGCGGTGGTGAGAATTGTAATGCACTTGAGCCCAAGTTGCCAGGGGTCCCCTAAAGAGGATATGGGAGACTCTTGTGGAGTTTTCAGGGACAGGTTCCCGTTTCTTAACTCCTGAGTGCCCAGCACTGCTCCTGGCACGCCCTGGGCAAGCCCTCCATCAACAGCATAGTCCAGAGCTTAGCTTGCCCACGTGTAGGCGGCCGCACCCAGATGCTCCACCAGGGGGCAGGGTTGAGACGGGAATGGCCTGAGCCGGCCCCAGCTGGGCCCTGGGGACTTTAAGGATAGGGTTGCCCTATTTGGAAGCAGTTTCTGCTCATTCCTTCACTGATAAGAGAGGTCTGGGGGCAGTGGGAGGACGTGGACACAGGCCTGGGCCCAGAGCTGGGGGCGCCCTGTGGCCTCCCCTTCCCGATGCTTTTATATCTCTAAGTAACAGGCAGCTACCTACCATGTGCATTGGTGGACACATTTTCTGAGCTCCTCCTCCTCCGAGTGTACCCCTTGCATCTGTACCTGGGGTCTGGGTGGGGATGGGGGGCCTCTGTCTTGGGCAGCTCTTAGCTCAGCCCCTGTAGGGCACTTGGCCTGAGTGTTCAGAGGACCCAGCACGGCTGTCTTCCACGCTCACTCCCACACCGACGGCTGCATCTCCAGGGACCTGGAGGCCCAGGCACTGACTCAGTGCAGGCCAGGCTGCCCATCGTGGCTGATGGAAGGTTTGTTGAGATTTTTTGCTAATTGGTTTTATAAACATGCAGTCTTGTGAGCTTCTGGTTGGGAAAGTAGCCTTTATATGGAGAAGATAGAAGCAGCAGGAAGCCAGAGTTCTTTCCAGACGATAAACCCTCATGGGTTCTTTCATTTATCAAATGTATGTAGAGCATCTACAGAGTTCCCGGTACAAAGCCCGAGGGAGCGGCCAGTCTCCCGAGGAGCCAGGAGCACGGACAAGGCAACTGCCTTACAAAGCAAAGGACCAGACACCAGCCCTGGGGACATCCCACCCACGGCATTTCTGTAACTGACTAGAATGGATTCTAAACAACTTTCAAAAAGTTGTTTAAAAAAAAAAACCAAAGCAAAAAACAGAAAAGAATATTCCATGGAAAGCTTATATTCCACAAAGCTTAGAATATTTACTATCTGGTCTTTTTAAGGAATGATCACTTCGCTGGTGGTCCCATGGTTGAGAATCTGCTTCCCAATGCAGGGGACACTGGTTCAATTCCTGGTCCGGGAAGATCTCACATACTGAGGGGCAACTAAACCCGGGCGTCACAGCTCCTGAAACCCATGTGCCCTGGGGCCTGTGCTCTGCAACAAGGGAAGCCAGCACAGTGAGGAGCCCACGTCCGTCCGTGACGAGCAGCCCCCACTCACCACAACTAGAGAAAGCCAGCATGCAGCAACAAAGACCCCACGCAGCCAATAAACTGATAAATAGAAAAAGGAAATGGTCACTAACTTCTGTTATATAGTGACAGAGCTCTAAGTAAGCTAAAACCCTGATAGAGTGCATAGCAAGTGACGGGAATTTCTATCAGGGTTACATATAATCAAACTTTAGAAGTGTTCATTCTTTGTCAGAGATGTGTTCGAACATTTACACATTTGGGAGAATAATATAATGAATCTCACATACCTACCTCTGCTTCAGTAATTATCAACCCTCTGTATATCTTATTTCCTCTGTTACTCCTACCTACACACATGCTTTCTCGTTCTTGAGGATTTCAAGGCAAATCTCAGACCTCATGATTTTACCCGAAATTCCTCAGAGAGTGTCTCTAAAATACAGGGAATTTTTAAAAAATTCCAGTTTTCATACCAATAAAATTGGTTACAATTTCGTGATTTTCTCTGTAGCAAATACTTAGTCCACAATCAAACTTCACTATCTCAAAGCTTTAAAAAACAATCAGATGGTTTCTTTGAATCAAGAGCAAAATGAAGTCTACATGGTCTGCATTTTGCCTTTTGTGCCTCTTTTATGAGTTTCTGCCCTAAGTCATCTAATCCTCGTGGTAACTCTGAGACAGGCTGCTTGTATAGTCATCTCCCCCAGTTTACAGATGAGTAAACTGAGCCACAGAAAAGTCAGAAAGGCCACGTGCAAGCAGCAGAGTTGGGATTTGAGCTCGGTATCAATCTCTTAAGGCATCACACTCAAGATCCCCACTGTGGGTTTTCTCGGCAGAGTCTAGGAGGGGCTGTAAGAGCTGGATGAGGAGGGAAGGGGTGGGGCTGTGGAAGCAGGGAGGACTTCCTGGAGGAGGAACCACTTGCTCTGCATCTTTAAAGGATGAATGAGAATTGACCAGAAAGGCAGAGAGGGGTCCAAGCCGAGGAATGGCAAGAGCAGGGAGCATGCGGGAGCGGAAATGTGGCATGGTGTGGGAATGACCAGAGGTCACTGTTGCCAGGGATTAGGGTCCAAGGACACAGAGAAGGCAGGCAGGGGTCACAGCAAGAGGAGCTGAGGGCCATGCCTGGGGTGTGTGCACCCGCTGGGGGGAGACGGGGATGTTTCCTGAGTCAGTCAGTCCATCGTGCCAGGTGATGACCGGATCAGCCGTGCGAGGGCCGCTGGTGGTCCCCGTTTGACAGACGGGGACACTGGCGTCCTCCGAGCTTAGAGACAGCCAGAGGATGACACACTCGGCTCTGACTGTGGGTCTCGTCCTCCTCCTGTGGACTCCAAGGGACCCTTTCTCGCCCAATTTCCAGTTCATTCAACTCACTGGGAGGAATGGAGAGTGGTCACCGCAGGCCTGGCTGTGATGGTGGCCGCGGCCCAGCCAGGGAAGGGACCAGCCCTGGAGCAACAGCCAGGACAGACACGGCGGGGGGAGTGGCCTGCGCTGAGTTCAGGCCTGCTCTGCTTAATACAAGGGAGGAGGCAACAGCGGTCCAGTAGAACAGAGGTGACCATCTTCGGCTCCTGTGGCCAGATCTGCAGTAGGGGTCCCTGGGTTCCAGCCCCCAGATCTGCAGTGGGGGTCCCTGGGTTCCAGCCCCCAGATCTGCAGTGGGGGTCCCTGGGTTCCAGCAACCATGCTGAGACTGTGGCCCCAAGTGAGCCGCTTGCTCCCTGACAGGGCAGGCTGGGGTGAGGCAACCCCTCTGGCGCCATCTGGCTCTGATGTCGCCGGCTGGCTAAGCTGGCCTCAGATAAGGTCTCCCCTCCCTCCACGGCTGGAGCCTGAGCCCACCCCCTTCCTCCTCCTGGATGGGGCTCTGACTCAGGCAGGGAGCATAGGACGTGGGCAAGGGGCTGGCCCACAGGACGCCCTGGGAGGGGTCCCCCCGGTCCTGCGTGGGGAGCTCTGGTGTGTTTTTGAAGCCTGGATCGCAGGGAGGTCATTAAACTGTGCCTCAGTTCCCAGCTCAGTAAAGCAGGGGTGACACAGGATTCTGCAGTGACTCTGATGCCTGTGGTCCTCAGCACACCGTGAGGGCCCCACGAGGGCTGCTGCTTTGATCCTTTCAGAGCTGAAGCTTGCATGTGTCAGGCCATGGCTACTTGGAGTATGGGGCCAGGAAGAATTGGTGGGTGTGCGCGTGAGTGCGTGCGTGCATGCGTGCGTGCGTGCGTGTGTGTGTGTGTGTGTGTGTGTGTGTGTTGGGGGAGGCAGATTTGAACATCAAGGGAAGCAGTAGGAAGGACAGATAGATGACTACAGCTGCCCCCTGACCCCCCACCATCCGTGCAGCACCCACCCACCAGTTTCTGCAGTCCAGGAACTCAGAAAAGCTGAGAAGGCAACACTTGCAACCCCGAAGTACCCCCATAGTCACTCTCTCATCGTGACCCCAGGCTCCTTTCCGGCACATGCTCAGCACCTGGCTTGCGGTCTGCCTCTGCCACTAGGGCCCTGCGACTCGGACTCTCAGGTCCCTTGTGCGGATGAGAAGCTGAGGCCCGGCAGGGAGCGGGGAGCTGGCCCTTAGCCCCGGGCTGTGCGCTGCCACCGCCCCTGGGCCCCCAATGCATCCTGCTGAGGGCGCGGGCAGAGCGGCTTTCTTGTCTCCACTTTCGGGGGAAGAAATTGAGGCTCAGAGACCAAACCCGAGCCTGGACGAGAGTGGAGTCTTCTGACTCCTCGTTGTGGGCTCAGAAACCAAGCCTGTGGCTGCAGCTCACCCGGTCAGTCCTCTCAGCAACCAGCTCCAGGCCTTATCATCAGAGTCCCTCCTTCCCCCTCCCAGCACAAAGCCTACTCTTAAAAAGGCCGGTGGGGCTCCCCTCTCCCCTCCATCCTACCCAGCCACCCAGGTTGGCTTCTGGTTCTGTTCACTAATTCATCCGTGCATTGGGTACCTATAGCGTGTGTTACAGTGACAGCAAGCTGAGCAGAGACAGTGTCAGGGCCCGAAGGGAGAAAGCACCAGCACGGCTGGGGGTGGGCACAGCATGTGCCAAGGCCCTGGGGTTTGTCTTGCAGGAGGAAAGGGGGTGAGGAAGGCAGCTCACAGGAGAGGCAGGGCCGGCTGAGATCTCCAGCTGAGGATGAGTTTCTTTCCCCCTGAGTGAGAACAAGGACTGTGGGGGCCCACGGTGGGATGCCAGCTGCTCTAGCTGGTGGGAGAGGCCGAAGGAAGCTTCTCAGAGGGGTACCGGTTACAAAGACATTGTTCCATGATCCGAGAAGGTGGGGAAAGGCATTTCAGGCGGAAGGGACAGCAGGGGCAGGTACGCAGAGGGGGAACACTCAAGCGTTTGGGAGAATGGCCCTCGAGGTTGGAAAGAAGGTGAAGAGGGGCGGTCCCAAAGGGTGAGGCTGGAAACCAGGCTTAGGCTGGTCTCAGAGGAGGCAGTAAAGTGACCGTTTCAAGAGCGCTGTCTGCTCCAAGCTCTGTACTCAATACCACCCATTCAGAGGTGGATGTCCGGGAGTCACGGATGAGGAAACTGAGGCTCAGAAAGCTCAAGGTGATCTCCTCTCTGAATTCAACCTCTGTGGTTGACTCCACCTCATTCCATGAGCAGAATTTGTTTTCTTGCCGCCAGACTTCGTGGGTGGACTTGCACATGTGGTCCAGCGGGAATCCTGCGAGGTGTTAGGACAGAGGGCTCAGCCAAAAGAGGGTCCCGCTCCTCCTGGCAGCTGGGAGGAGTGGGGAGCTGGAGGCGCTGGATGGGGAGGTTAGGGTGGAAAACCGCCCCAGGTTTCTGATGGGGGGGGGGCCGATGGAGGCATTATTCACGGAGATGGGGACACACGTGGGACCAGGCTCTTCAACGATATTTACAAGGATGCTTCTCAAGCTTGCAAGACCTCCAGGATCGACTGTGGTGATAAGCGTTAAGACTCTGGAGTCCTGGGCACCTGCAGAGCCCACTCAGCAGACCCGCGGGAGCTGGCATTGGTCTTTGCTGCAGCATCTGGGGATCCTAAGGATCAGGCCTGACCAGGTACCACTGAGATGGTGGGACCCTGGGAGATTCAGCTGGGGGTACATTTTCCAGTTTTATGAAACCATGGGGTACACTCTGAGAGTCAAAAGAGGAGACACGGGCCAAAGGGAGAATAGCTGGGGACACCTCAAAGGGAGGAAACGCATCTAGAGGGACATCCCAGAACATGGGCTTTTGGGGTGCCAGGCCAGCAATGCTCCTAATGAAGGGTCAGCGGCAGGAGTTCCCGCCTAAGAATCATGGCAATGAGCCCTGCTCCTGGCCTACCTGGTGAATGAGTGTGGCCCTAGGACAAGGTCGTGGCTCCGGCTGGAAGCAAGTTTGGGGTCAAGTCCAGTCTCCGCATTTTTGGGATTAGCAAATGAACGCTGTGAGGGTGAGTGGCTTGTCTAAAGTGACAGCTGCGACTGGATGACTGAATCTCTGGACAAGTCCACCATTCTACCCCAAGAGCAGGATCCGAGTCCCAGTGCTCTCAGAATGCTCCGTCCCCCTTAGAACTGCTCCTCCCTTCTCCCCATCCAGCTCTGGCAAGATCAAGGCACATGGCCCTTCTCTGCACCCTGAGACTCAACACAGATTCTGGGGTGGGGAGAGGTGGGGACGGCCCTTCCCTTCCTGTCCTTCGGGCCGGGAATCTCTTTCCCTCGCTCCCCGCTCACATCCCCACCAAGGCTAAGCAGAGTCATGGTCTGTGCCCCAAGCCTGGACTTGCCTCCGGATTAGGGGGACGGGATGAGCAGATTTTATCACCTCCCCTGGAATGCCCATCACTCACGTCTGAGAGGCCCTGTTCCTTCTCTGCTTCTGTCTCTCTTTCCCCTGCTCCTCCCCCTTCCCCCTTGGGATGGAAGGAGGAGGAGGAGAGCTGCCAAATTATCAGGAAGTCAAGGCTGGAGGAGAGACCAGAGTCTCTCAGTTCGATGGTTTTAGACATGATATGTGCATAAGAATCATCAAGATATCAATTCTTGTACGCTGGTGAGGGTGGGGTGGTCTCCCCAGGGATTCAGGCTCGGGGCCCCAGAACTGAATTTTTTTTTCCTCTCTCCTGCAGTTCTCTGAGCTTCCTTATCAGATTTTCAAACACTCCTCTGAGCTAAAAGTCTGTCTCCAACACGTGAGTCATCCTTGACGGTAGGAACTACCATGAGCTGACAGACTATCATCACTTCTGTAGAAACAGGGTGGGGCTGGGCACAGAGCAGGCCTGTTAGCATCCATGGAACAAGTGAACGGATGGACTAAGAAAATCTCAGTCATTGTCAACCTGACTCAGGGTTGGAAGATGCAAATCACAAGCCATCATCATCTTAATCACTGCCATCATATTACCATCGCCATCACCAGCAGCAACCATCACCATCATCACCATCATTACCACCATCATCACTCCCAGCAGCACCATCACCATTATCACCATCACCACCGTCATCATCGTCATTACCACCATCGGCAGCAGCCATCACCATCATCACCATCATCACTCCCAGAAGCACCATCACCATCATCACCATCACCACCGTCATCATCATCATCACCACCATCGGCAGCAGCCATCACCATCATCACCATCACCGTCATCACCATCATCATTACCTCCGTCAGCAGCAACCATCACCATCACCATCACCATCGTCACCATCGTCATCATTATCTGTATTTCCTTCTTCTGTCTGATAATCCAAAGATCTTCCTTGGCTCCCTCTACATGTGCTGAGAAGCTGGCCAGGACTTGGAAACCTTGAGGTCTTCCGAAGACCAGCTCAGCTCTGAACCCAGCACCGTCCACCCGTTGCTCTGCCCCTCTCCTTGCCCACCTGGTACGGAGCCTGGGGTCTTGATAAACCTCCGTTCACTTGTTCGGATCGGAGCACTTGTCTGCAGCCAGTGCTTCCGCTCAAGGCGGGAGGCCCCTCCCCTGCTGTTTGGAAGGAGGGTCAGTTCCCATCCCGCCTTGGCCATGCTGGGTCTTCTTGTGCTACCTCTCTGTCATTCTTTGATCATGCCAAGAGGATTAGTGCCCAAGAAGCAAGTACTAATGGTATGCCTTTTTTATAGATGAAGAAGCTAGCTCAGGGAGGCTAGGTTACTCGTCTGAGGGTGCACAGCTTGGAAGGCGAGGAGCTCAGTATTTCCCCCTCCCCACTATATCCTTTATATGCACCCTTGTGTCTTTTCAGGCCAACACAGTCCGGTAAAACACAATGCGAGTTCCAGATGGAACTAGCAGTCATACTAAAGAGCAAAGGTGAAATTTATTGTAATAATGTGCTTCATTTGGCCCAATATATTAACAGTATTATCATTATTATCAATATTATTATCAGTATTATTAACACGGTGTCAATAAAAAAAACTATCATGAGAATGTCGCAGTCTTATGTTCACCCTGTGTATTTCACTCTTACAGCTCAGGTGGGGCCAGCCGCATTTCAGGGGCTCAAGGACCTCATGTGGCCAGTGGCTACTGGTTGGACGATGTAATGAGCCTGGTCTAGACTGTCACGAGCCCGCCTTGTAGGTGTGTGGTTTTCAAGTGAGTTGATGTAAGGAGATGCTCGGGATTGGGTGCCCAGAACACAGTGCGTGCTGGGTCAGTGTTAGCTCTCATCGTTTCTGGGACATGGGAGGTGTTTAATGACCGGCCGAAGCCCTGAAGCCCCACCCCAGACACCCACAGATGCAGGCTTCTCTGGCAAGCCTCCTCACCCTGCTTTACTTCCCGGGTTGTGGTTGGCATCCTTCCCGGCTCCTCCTGGGATCCCACCCTGGGCCACGGCTGGCTCGCCTCCCCGCCCCCACACGTAACCTACGGGGTGTGTAGCAGCCCCTCCCCGCGCTCAGAGAGATGGCAAAGGTTCCTGGGAGGAATTCCAGGGTTTCTGTTTGTACAAAGACAGCCTCCTGGCATTTGGCTGCTTTGCTAGCATGGGGCAGGGGCCTTTCCTGAAACCTGGGGAGGTAGTCCGCGGATGGCCTGGGGGTACTGCCCAGCCCGAGGTCAGGATCTCCCACGGAGCACTGTTCTTGTGTCGGGTCCAGAGGCACAAGAGCCCTGGCCAGGGGCCATGCCCAGGTGGAAAGTGTCTGTCCCAGCCACGCTCTTGCCAGCATCCTGGGCCAGCGGGCGAGCAGGAGGGGCTCAGAGCCAGGAGCAGAGCGTCCGAGTTGCCAGAAGGGGCTCTGGGCAGGGAGCTGGTGGGTGTGGGGCCTGGGGTGGGGTTTGAAATGCTAGCTCAGGTCCCCGCTATCGACAGGGGTTGTAAAGAAGCCATCTCGCTGACACTCCTTGCAATCTTTTAGAAGGGAATGTGCCACTTATCCGGGGCCACGTTATCCTGCAGTCAGTCCCAGAGGCTGAGAGTGGGTTTGAGTTTCACACCCAGCTCACGCATCCTCACACCATGAGGATCTATACCTTCAGACAAGCCACAGTCACTTACACACACACACACACACACACACACACACACATGCGCTGGTACCTCTGTGCACACCCACACACATTTCTATGGGAGAAGAGACATGAGTCTCAGCCTTACACAAACTATCAGAGACCTCACGTGTGTCCCCCAGAATTTATTAGCACAGCATTTGTGTTCAATCCCTGGGTCGGGAAGATCTCCTGGAGAAGGAAATGGCAACCCACTCCAGTCTTCTTGCCTGGAAAATCCCATGGATGGAGGAACCTGGTGGGTTACAGTCCATGGGGTCGCAAAGAGTCAGACACGACTGAGCGACTTCACTTTCTTTGTGTCCTGGTCCCATGACACTGAGATACTTCCCCCGATCAGCTCCGTGTTCACTCCTTGGCCATAGGGAGCTTGCGGGGGGGCTCAGGCTGTCAGCCCCGATTAACAAGAGAAGACGGGGAGGTCCAAGTGGTTAAGGGACCAGCCAGTGGAGCGTCTGTACCCAGCCTCGCTCTCCAGGACGGCATCACCCCTGTCGCCTTCGTTCCCATGGTGGGAGGGGCTGTTCCCTGCCTCTCCAGCCTAGTAAACTCGGTAGGCGAGCAGACCCTGTGCCCCTCATGTCCGCACAAGGACCAGGGAGGGAGGACGCTGCACTGCTGAGAGCTGACCTAGGTTCAAATGTCAGTTCCACTGATGGCTAGCTGTGTGACCTTGGGCAAATTACTGAACCTCTCTGAGCTAGAGTTTGTAATCTGCAGAGAAGGATGATTATATCTGCTTTAACAGTGTTGCTATGAGAATTTAGGAGATGCTTAATAAAGAATCGTAAGAGAGCAGAATGGAAACATATACACCACCGTACAAAACAGACAGCCAGTGGGGATTTGCCGTGTGACTCCGGGAACTCAAACCGGGGCTCTGGGACAACCTAGAGGGGTGGGATGGGGTGGGGGGGTTCAAGAGGGAGGGACACGTGTGTACCTGTGGCTGATTCATATTGATGTTTGGCAGAAACCAACACAACATTGTAAAGCAATTATCCTCCGATCAAAAATAAATACATTTTAAAAAATATCATTTGGATGAACTGAGGAACGTCTTATGTGTATAAATAGATAGTATTTGGTACAGCAACACCCCCCCCCACCCCACAATGTAGGCCCTTTCTCTTAGCACATGGGAAATCCTCAATACATGTAGAAGGGAAAAAAAAAAAACAAAGAGATGGAAGAACAAGGCCTGCTTGTGGTTCACCTCTATCATACGTTACATTCCCGAATACACTTGGCTGTGTTTCTGAGCTCGCTACCCTGTCCAGCTCCTGGATTTATCTCTTCCTGCGCTGGCTTCTTCCTCCTTCAATTACAGAACTTTGATAATGTTTTACTATCTGACAAGGCGAGTCCTCCCTCACACTTTGATTTCCCTGAAGCTTTCTTGGCAGTTCTCACCGAATTTTTTCTTCCATGTGAACATTTATCATCATTTATTTCTTTTCTTCATTAAACACCCCCAGGACCCTGAATGGACTTATAGTCCCCTTGTATGTGAGCTTGGGGGGAATGAGCACGGATGGAACCTGCCTCTGAAGCAAAGTGCAGGTTGACGGTGTGTGTCTCCCAGCCCTCACTGGGGGCATTAAGACTCTGTGTGGGGAGCTCCTGAATCACACAACAGTGTTAGGGGATTACCGTGGGTCCCCAGAGAAGGTCCCAGTCAAGGGGAGAGGAGAGGTAGCCCGTCTCCTCTCGAAAGCCTTCTCTCCATCCTGCTTCTGGGGCCGTCTGGATTCCCAGCTCCCAGGCTGCATGCCCCCTCAGCTGAGCCTGTGGGCCGGTAGCCCCTCTTTCCCAGGGGAGAAAGTACCTCCCTTCTGAGGAGGTGCTCGGTGTTCCCATGTACTTGGACACACCCCCCCCAACATATCTCTCTCCTCCTCCTCACTCAGATCTCGCTACCCAACCCCTCTCGCCTCTTCTCCATCCACCCCCTGTCCTCCCAGACACAGCAGCTCTGAAATAAAGGCTGCTATGGTGCCTCCTGGTTGCTTGGGTCTGCAGCAAAGAGTGGCATTTGGCAAAAAAGAGATCTTCCACTCACTGATGGTGAGACCCTGGGCAAGTCCCTGGCTTGCCCCTGTCTCTATTTCTTTCATTCGTAAAATGGAATTAATATGCTTTTTATTTGGCAATTACTGGGCAGCAGCCACCCAAGGCAGGGGGATTCAACAGCGAGTCACCAGCTCTACCTGCCCACATCATGCACTCTACCGTGCTTGGAGGAACACCCTTCTCCCAGCGCCTATGAGCCACTGGCCTATGGTCAGCTCTGAGCCTCAGATCTGGATGAATCAGAACCAGTGTCTTTGAGCCCACGGGCAAGTAGCTTACCCCCTCCAGCCTCAGTCTCCTCACCTGGAAATGGGGCACATCAATTCCCAAGAAAGCTGTCTGTGGGAGTGGCAGCAGGCCCTGGCCCGGGCCGTGCGCTCTTGACTCAGAAGCTCTTTACAGCTGCCCACCCCCTGCCCGCCCTGTGCCTGCTGCCCGCCCTGTGCCAGCTGCCTGGCTTCACGCTGCCACGTGTCTCGCTCCCTGGCTTCTCGGAGGTGCAGACCTTCTCCCTTCCCCTCGGTGTGCCCCAGGATGGAGATGGGAGACAGAGGACCCTCTGGGTCCCCCCGAACCAGCGGGTATCTTCTACAGGACCCAAACGTGCATGCTTCATAAACTGTAGAAAGCTATGCAAGCCCAAGGCGGTTGTGGTTGGAGAATCATCATGCGCCCTGTGGCACAAATGAGCGCTTTTGTTGAAAGCTGGCCTTTTCCTTCCAACTTTCCTTGGTCCCTTCCTCCCCCTCTTGTAGTATCTCCAACACTTGGAGACTCATTTTCCAAAACCAAAGGCGAGAAGTCTAACAACAATCTTCCTCACCTCACGCTGCTCAGAGAGAGTGAGTGACTAGCCCGAGGTCACACAGCGAGTCTGTGCAGACCTCTGGAGTCCAGGCCCCCTGACTCTCATTTCCTCCGAGTGACCCCTTTCTACTGCATTTCAGGTGGGAAGTAAAGGGCATAGAAGTCCTGTTTGGTTTGTTTCCCCAGGTACTGGCCGTGATTCCCGTCCTGCCAGCCCCAGCTGACCCCGGCGGCCCGACTCCTCACCCTGGGGCTCGCCCTGGCTCCTCATGGACACTTCCCTGCCCGCCCCGCGACATATCAGCCCTTCTCATCCCACCCACCCCCGCAGCAGGACCGGTGGGGACGGTGCCCCTCGGGGCAGGACTCACCACGGCCAAGGTGCCGCCCGCTGCTGCTGCTGCCACCAGCGTCCAGGGCAGTAACCACCTCATGCCTGGAGGTCAGTGGCCAAGGCATCTACGGAGTAGCCCAGAGGATCCGGCCACTTCTCGGGGGAGTTGGACCGAGACTGACCTGGCCCATCAGAAGTGCCAGATACGCCTCTTCCCGCAGCCCTCGGGGGGTTTTATTAAAGCAAGATCTGACGTCAGGGTTAAGGACAAACCCTGCATTTTCCTCTGAAAAAACTTTTCCTGTCTCTCTCTCCTCTTTTTTTTTTTCTTTCTTTCCTCTGTCCCCACCTCCAACCCAAGCTTGGCCAGCCTCCCCGGCTCTGACAGCTCTTAAAGGGAAAGTTACAGGGCTGTGATTTCACACCGGGGGCGGTAAAACCTCACAGAAGGAGCCAGGGTCATCTTCCCTGGGCATTTCTCAAAGGTGGGGAGGTGGTGGAGGGTACCGGGAGGAGGCGGAGATCCAGTTTCAGGACTTGGTGCTGGCAGGGGCTTTGAAAGCACTCCCAGTGGAGAAAATCAACTCCCTCCCATTCCCTCCCGGCTGCTCCTACTTCTGGTTTGCATTTGTCATCTTTCACTCCTCTCTCTCTGGCTGCAAGAAAAGAGGATGGCTTTAGTCCACTGATCTCGAAATGGTAGGAATTCACAAATGAGCTCAGAACTGGAGCCCAGGACACCATCATTACCCCGTCTACAGATTAAAGCCCTGGTTTCAGTTTGCAGGCATTCCCTCCCCTGCTCTTAGCCTGAAGACTTGGGTACTGGCAGGTTACAGTCCATAGGGTTGGAAGAGTCAGACACGACTGAACGACTAACACACACACACACACCCTTGGATGCTGGAGCTGTCTCCCTGCATCCGGGTGCTTGCCGTCCCTGGTGGGCTCTGGGTGCTGGCCGTCATGCTCTGCAACACACTTGCCACAGTGGTGAGGGGGTCTCCTTTGGAGCCTGGTCTGCCCTAGTCCAGCCCCCTCACCCCCGTGTGGGCCTTTCCCACAGACTCCTATTGGTTACCGACCACCCTTCTCAGAGCCCCCTGAGCAAACCTTGGCGAAGAGAACTAAGGTGATGGCATTCTCCCGGTCCCAGCCTCCCTAAGCCTGCCCATTGACTTAGCATGGAATGCCCAGTCCCGGCGTGGCCTCCGGGCCAGCTGCCTCTTTGATTTCTTTTTTTCTCTTGCCTCTCCCTCCTCTGCACTGCACTCAGCCTCAGTGCACCCCGTGCTGCCTGTCTCATTCCCCAGCAAATCCCCATCCCTGGACCTCAGTGGACGCCCTCTCCCCTGTGGTCTTCATAACACTTACGCCATGTCTTCCCTTTCCCTGTAACTTAAACAAGGGGATGCTGAACCACATGTGGCTGCTTGGAAGTGGTGGCAGGTTTGTGTCTGTGGAGGGAGTTTATGACCATAGACATGACCCCGTTACACCCAACTCGGGGGAGTTGGACCGAGACTGACCCCGTGGCTCTGATGGTTTCTCCATTCATTGACCTAAGGGTGGGCCTCTCACCCAATTACGGCCAATGAAACAGAAAGAGAAATTTGTGGGGGTACTCCTAGAAAGGATTTCATTCCTCAGGAGGTGGAACAAACTTCTCTACTCATTGTTTTTTCCCTTGAGTTCAAAGGTGATGGTTGGAGTTGCAGCAACCATTTTGAGCATACGAGATACAAGCTGGAGGATGAAAAGCTAATGTGCCAAGGATGGTAGAAGAGGAGGAGAGAAAGAGCCTGGGTCCTCGGAGCCTAAGGTGCTGCTGAGTCAAAGCTGGACCTTCAGACTTCCCACGTATGGATTAGAGATTAAGAGTAATTTGTTCCTTGAGCCAGATGCGTCCTAACTAATATATGGGATTTATAGAAATCATGTATATAAAGTGGCAGTGAAGATATCCGTCACATAGAAACGATCCAATAAGTGTCAGTTCTTATTTTGTTCTCATGATCATACTTGATACTCTTAGAAACAGATTCTTTGAGGCAAGCACTGCACTAAAGTGTGATTAAAGGAGTTACCACAAGGTGGATGGTATTACCGTTCTATGTTACGAGGAAGGGGAAATGGGAACTCAGGGATGCCAGGCCCTAAATTAGCGGCAGGCGGGAAGTTGGAGCCAAAGTCTTTGAACCCTGACAAAAACCGAGCGCTTCCAAGCAGGGTTGACCTGCCAAAGTCCCTCAAGGTTCTGTACTAAGAGTGAAGCTGAACCCAGAGAATGCCAGAGCTGCTTTCAGGAAATCTGATTGCAACAAGCGTTTGCAGCAGATAGAGCAATCCATAGGGCTTCCTTGGCTGCTCAGATGGCAGTGTCCACCTGCAATGCAAGGGACTCGGTTTCGATCCCTGGGTTGTGAAGATCCCCTGGAGAAGGAAATGGCAACCCATTCCAGGATTCTTGCCTGGAGAATTCTATGGACAGAGGAGCCTGGCAGGTTACAGTCCATGGGGTTGCAAAAAGTCGAGCACAACTGAGCGACTAATACTTTCACCCCAAATCGTGATTGAAATACTGGCCCCATGTGCCTGCTGCTGAAGCCAGGATGGTTCAGCTGGCCCCACTGGCAGCTGCCATTCTTCACTGCCAAGGAAACCTGGAGTGAGGTGACATGGCGTCCCGGGCACGGCAGCAGGTTAGGAGGAGAAACACCTGGGGCACCATCACAGCTCTGCGGCTCACTGGTGAGCCTTGGCCAGCCAGCAGTCTTTCTGTGCCTCAGTTTGCCTGCTTGAAGGACTAGGACCATATTAGTGCCTACACTATGTGATCACTAGGAGGCCAGAAGCAGACAACTCAGAGCATCCCGGGATTTGTGGATGGAGGAGCCGGGATGGGCCACTCCCAGGCTGGTCTGATTGGGTGGTGGCCTTGGGTCCATTCTGTGTCAGGGGTTAGGCATCTTGGCAGATCTCATGATGCAGCCCAGGGTCAGTGTGTCTGGGGTCAGTGGGTGAGTGGGGGGTCTAGGTCAGGCATTTCCCCCTTGCGAGTTGGGAAATCTCTAAGTGACTAGCCTGTGGTGCCAGGAATAGTAGCTGCATTTATGGAGCATCTATCATGTTCCTGCAGACCCTTGCCATCTCATCAAATCCTTGTCTCAGGGTATCTTTTGGCCATACTACAGATGAGAAAACGGAGGCATAAAAAGACGAAATTACTTTCTCCAGTCATTAGGCTTCTGCATGGCAAAGTTGTCATCGGAACTTAGACCTCTGTGCTGGGCTTGGTTGCTCAGTTGTGTCTCTGTCTTTGTGACCCCATGGACTGTAGCCCACCAGGCTCCTCTGTCCCTGGGATTCTCCAGGAAAGAATACTGGAGTGGGTTGCCATGCCTTCCTCCAGGGGATATTCCCAACCCAGGGATCGAACCCAGCTCTCCCACATTACAGGCGGATTCTTTACTGTCTGAGCTACCACGGAAGCCCAGACCTGTGTGGTCCCAAACAATTTTTTCGAGTAGACCAAGTTGCTTCATGGAGGGAACAAGTAAATGAAAAAATGCAGGAAAGAATGCAGTAGATGAATAGATGAGTGGGCAGGTGGATGAATGACTGAATGTGGGAAGATGATTCTACCATTTGGAATAGTCCGTTTACCAGGTCTCCCCAGGATGGGCTCCGCGTCTACAGTCTTCCATGTCTCCCTTCTCTGCCCCCTCCACCTGACTCCAACTTCATCACCTGCTGACTTCCTCCATTGCCCAGGCCCAGGCTTGTTTGTTTAGCTATTGACTGTCTCCCTCCTGGGTAGTGAGGTCCACGGGTGAAACCAGGTCCTTGTCTGTCTGCCTCTGTGGGCTGCAGCCTGGCAACCCATAGAACCCAGCATGTGTTAAAGGCAGATTTCAAGTGAAGGGTCAGAGCAGTGAAGGACACAGATGGATGATGTAGTGACAGGACGGCCAGATTGAGGAAAGAAGGGAAGAAGGAAGGAAGGAAGAAGAGAAGAAAGGAAGGAAGACAGGCCTGGAGGGAAAGACCAATAAATTTACTTGACTTTAGGCCACCTGAAGGGAAGAACTGACTCATTTGAAAAGACCCTGATGCTGGGAAAGATTGAAAGCAGGAGGAGAAGAGGACGACAGAGGATGAAACGGTTGGATGGCATCACCGACTCGATGGACATGAGTTTGAGTAAGCTCCAGGAGTTGGTGATGGACAGGGAGGCCTGGCATGCTGCAGTCCATGGGGTCACGAAGAGTCGGACACGACTGAGCAACTGAACTGACTGACTGACTGACTGACTCAGGCCAAACTCTGCTCCTCAAAGTCCCTGGAAGAAAGCGTAGCCCATGGTAGTTCTTCAGAATCCATTTGTGGAAAGAGGAAGCTCCGGAGTGAAAGAGAGACAGGGCTAAGCTGTGTCTGGCGGGTCTAGTTGACAGCAGAAATGTGGGGGGGGGAGGGCGGTCCTGGATGAGGTACACCTCCCAGGCGGGGGGCCCAGGGCCACCACAGGGGGTGATTTACCTCCATTGTCTGTAATTCATTTCCTCCTGCGTGGCACAGGCTTCATGGCCCACTGCCAAGGCCGCACGGGGCCCCTCTGAACCCAGCATTCCCCTGCTCACTCCCGCATCCCTGCATCTCCCGCCTCTCCCCACCCCTCACAGCAGGACCCCTGAGCCATGTGTATGTGCTGCCCTTAGTCTCAGACGTGTCCAACTCTGCGACCCCAGAGACTGCAGCCTGCCATGTTCCTCTGTCCGTGGGATTCTCCAGCCAAGAAAACTGGAGCGGGTTGCCATTTCTTACTCCAGGGGATCTTCCCGACCCAGGGATCGAACCCGGCTCTCCTGCATTGCAGGCTGCCTCTTTACCTACTGAGCTACAAGAGAAGCCCCAGTGTGTATGTCAGGATCCCTGTAAAGCATGGAGCGGCGGTCAACTTAATTATCGCACGTCGAGCACTGAGGATGGGCTGAGCTCTTCTCTGAGAACCTTGAGGGTCTGTGCTCATCTCTTCCCCTCTTTACATGGAGGAAATCAAAGAGCTAAAGGACCAGCCAGAGATGACCCAGCCGGTAAGCAGCAGAGAGCAGATTCACGGCGGACAGTGGACCCGGGTGTCTGCCCCACAGGGAAAGTGCAGGATGCCCCAGGCCCATCCTCCCTCCGTTCCCCTGGTCCGTCTGGTTCTCCGACCTCCCCAGCTCCCTCTATCCAGTGTGTGGTTTCCACCTGCTGCCCTGGTTCTCCCAGCACTCAGCCTTCGGGTCTTGCCTCATCCCACCCTCCTAGCGAGGGGCCCTCTTGTGACCCTGACTCTCCCCCTTCCGGGCCTGGTGGGGCTGGTCTCCGGGACTCAGGCCTCAGCACAAGCTGGTACCATCTCTGTGTGGCTCGGTACCGCCGCACAGGCCTGGGTCGGTCTCCTGTCCCCGTCACGCATTTGCTGTGTGACCTCGGAGAGGTCCCTCACCTCTCTGTGTGCTGACTTCCTCCTCCCTAAAACGGGGGTGAAAGAGGTGCTGATCACTGCGAATTGCTTCCGGCACAGAGAAAGGGCTGTGGAAAGATGTATTAGACATGCTTAGTTCACAGTAGATGCCCAGTAAACCCCCTCGTCCATGATGACGAGGAGTAATTCTTCCTTGGTCTCTGGACGGGGACAGCTCAGGACAGGGTCTGGACAGGGGCATTTCTGGGCCATTATCCTGACCCGATCCACAGTGGGCACTCAGGGCGTGTGCGGAGGAGGATGGGGGACCGCAGCGGGGGAGACTCCATCCCCGAGGAGGCCCTGCCTCCATGCCCACCCCTCCCGGCCCAGGGTCCCTGCACCCAGCTGTGTGTAAGTTCTCCTTCGGTCTGAGTGCAGTGTCTCAGTGGTTCCTCTAAGAGACCTTCCAGAGCCGCTGTAAATAAATTCCAAAGACGGGCTGGTGGAGGGGGCTTAAAAACAGAGGCCTGTTGAGAGCATTCTGACGCCAGACAGTAAGGCCTCCTTGACCAGAGCCAGATGCACAGAGCATTCCAGTAACTCCTGGGGCCAGGCGCCCAGAGGCCCCAGACCTGCTCACGGCTTATTTGTCTGTCATTTGTCCCTCAAATGTGCACGGCACCCACCCAGAACGGGGGCACCATGCCAGCTCCCGGGGCTACTCAGACACACACCACACCTCCCACTCCCCGGGCGGGGTGCCAGAGGCCTTGGGCTCAACCAAACCAGCTGTTTCAGAAAGCAAAGGTGGGGGGTGGCTGGTCAGCTCTGCCCCCTGCTCCCTGTGATGCTGGCTGGCTGGCGCACGTGGGGTTCTGCCTTTCTCCCTGGGGCACCCCAGTGAAGGGTGACCCTGGGCTCCAGGTCTGCTTAGAGGCCAATGCATCAAGGTAACTGTCCCTCCTGCCCCAGCCTAAACAGCTAGGTCGGCTCTGGGAGGGTCACTGGGTGGTCCCCAGCCAGTTCCCCTGAGACTACTCATTTCTGGAGCTGTGGCTGACTTGGGCAGAAGCTCACCTCTAGCACAAGTTGTGGTTGCAGGTGGGGGCCCCTTGGGAAGGTGGAAGAGAAGAACAAGGGCTTTGGGATCAGGTAGGCCCATGTCAAACTCTCGCTTTGTTACGTATCAGTTGGGGGATCTTGGGGAAGCCGCTTCACCTCTATGAGCCTCAGTTTTCCTATCTGTAAAATGGGAGTGATGATAATAGCTATCCCCCAGTGCCTTGATAGAGATGAATTGTTTCTCAGAGTGTGGTAGATGCTGAATAAATTGTTAATATTCATCACAGACGCTCTTCCCATGTACTGCCCCCCGCCAGGTCACCTGGGTCCCTCCCCTCCAGCTGTGAGTCTCCTGCCCTCAGGAGGTCTGAGGCTGGGACACAGTGTCCCCTCTTCTTCTCTGTCCCACCTCATCCAGCAAACTCTCCCATCCTCCCAGTTTTTAGGGTGAGTGTCTCTGCTGGTTTCTTTGATGAAACTGATTGGGGGTGTGTGCAGAGGGGGAAAGAGAAATAAAACCAGTATTGCCTTGGCCTGACTGGCTCCCTGTCAGCGCCTGGCAGCACCCTGGGACTTCTTCCCTGAAGGTGAGGCAAGGTCAGGGCCCTGGAGACCCCTTCAGACCAGACAAACGCGTCCTGAACTCTTCCTCCTGGAGACCCCCTCCAGCCCCAGACCTGCAAGACCTCTGGACGTCTCCAGGCTTCCGGCCTGCCCCACGGGCTGTGCTGCAGACAGACAGGTGGTTATGCACAGTTTTCTTTGGAAAGCAACTTATTAAAATATAACACACAGGAAACTGCACAAGTCTTTAAAAAATTTTAATTTATTCATTTATTTTTGGCTGGGCCTTTGTTGCAGTGAGGGTTTTTTCTCTAGTTGCGGCGAGCGGGGACTACTCTTCAGCCGCAAGGCAAGGGCTCTTCACTGCAGTTTCCTCTGGCTGCAGAGCCCAGGCCCTAGGACGCGTGGACTGGGCAGTCACGGCTCCCAGCCTCTAAAGCACAGGCTCAGTAGTTGTGGCACAAGGGCCTAGTTGCTCCCTGCCATGTGGGATCTTCTCGGGCCAGGGGTCGAACCCGTGTCTCCTGCACTGACAGGCAGATTCTTATCCTCTGAACCAGCAGGGGAGTCCCCCCGCCCCCAAGTCTCAAGTGTGCAGACTGATCAGTTTGACCCACAAGTTAGGCCCACACCCGTGTACCCCTGATCAGGGAAGGAAGGCTGCCTCACGACCCCCTCCCCACTGATGCCTCCTTCGTGAAGTCATGGTTATGGCTTCTAGCACTGTAGATTCATGTTGTCTGTTCTGGCCCCACGCAGAGGCATCCATGTCCTGCTTCTTTGCTTCTGGACTCTTTGGCCCAGCACCTCATCTGGGGGAGTCACGGTGGGATCACTGCAAGCAGGGGCTGCTTGGATCTGCAAGATCATGGGTTCCCTGAAGCAGGGGCTGCTTGGATCTGCAGGGTTGTGAGTTCTGTCATGCTGCTCCTGTCCAGGGGCGGGGTGCGGGGGCGAGGCCACAGACCCAGGCCTTGGGACCCGCCCTGTCTGCTGTGGGGGACCCAGCAGGGACTCTGCCTCCATGTTCTCTTTTCACTCCGGAGCTGGGCTCCAATTACAAGGATTCCTGGGCAAAAGCAAGGCTGTGGGTGATAGAGGGGCCACAAGGCCACAGGACACCCTTGTCAACTCCATGCCCTCTGGGAGCTGGCCCTGTGTCAAACATGCAGCAGTCACTCAATGGATGTTATTTACAAAAATAAACCTCCCTTACAAGAGGACAATGCCATCCACGGCGTGGGATTTTTGTGAGCCCTCAATCAAAGAAAGTGCCTCTTTGTGGCTCCAGTTCCTGGGATAGGAGCTGACACGGGTGGCTTCTATGTGCTGGGTTCTTGCCCAAGCCATCCCCGTGTTTGTTTGTTTGCTTTAAAAGACTTTTAGAGCAGTTTTAGGGTTAAAATAAAACTGAGAGGAAGGTACAGAAATTTCCTATATACCTACTGCACCTACACATGCATAGTCTCCTCCATGATCACTTACCAGATGGCATTTTTTTTTTTTTCATCAAGAAGGAACCAACATTCATGCATCATTATCACCCAGCGTCCGTAGTTAGGTTCACTCTTGGTGTGGTGCATTCAATGGGTTTGAATAATGTATAATGATATGTGTTGACCATAACAGTATTGTGCAGAGCAGTTTAACTTCCCCCCAAATCCTCTGAGGTCTGTTATTCATCCCCCCATCCTCCCTAACCTCTGGAAACCCCTGACCTTTTTACTGTCTTCATAGTTTTTTCTTTTTCCAAAACATCATACAGTTGCACCCTTACAGCATATAGACTTTTCAGATTGACTTTTTTCACTTAGCCATATACACTTAAGTTTCTTCCTTGCTTTTAATGTCTTTTTTATTAAAGTCATTTCTTTTTTAGTGCTGAATAGTATTCCATTGGGTGGCTCATTTCCTTTCAGTGCTGAGTAATATTCCATAGGGTGGCTTCCCAGGTGGCGCAGTGGTAAAGAATCTGCCTGCTGGTGCGGGAGATGCAAGAGACACAGGTTCAATCCCTGGGTCAGCAAGACCCCCTGGAGTAAGAAATGGCAACCGACTCTAGTGTTCTTGCCTGGGAAATTCCATGAACACAGGAGTCTTTCCAGCTACAGTCCATGGGGCTGCAAATGGTCTGACCCGACTGAGCACACAACATTCCATTGTCTGGATGCACCAGCTTATTTATCCACTCACCTACCAAAGGACATCTTGGTTGCTTCCAAGTGTAGACAATTATGAATAAAGCTGCAATACACATCCGACTCAATGGACATGAGTTTGAGCAAACTCCAAGAGAAGATAGCAAAGGACAGGGAAGCCTGGAGTGCTGCAGTCCATGGGGTTGCGAAGTGTCAGACACGACTGAACGACAGCACCTCTGGGGCAGATTCTTGGGTGGCTGTGAGTTTGGGTAAATACCCAGAGCACAGTTGCTGGGCTGTACAGAAGGCCACGTGTAGTTTTTTGAGAAACTGCCAAATTGTCTTCTGAAGTGTCCGTGCCATTTTGCATCCTTACCGGCGGTGCCCGGGGCTTCCTGCTGCTCTGAACTCTCATCATCATTTGGTGCTGTCGGTGTCCTGGATTGGGGCCATTTCAGGAGGTGTGGGATAGCATCTCATTGTTCTAATTCATCACTCAGAACCACTGGACAGGCAGGCGTGAACATCCTTTCCATTTTACTGAGGCAGAAACCTGTGTTCACAGAAGTAAGTAATGACCCAAAGACATAGGGGCTTCCCTGGTGGCTCAGACGGTAAAGAATCTGCCTGCAAAGCAGGAGACTTGGGTTCAATCACTGGGTCAGGAATATCCCCTGGAGGAGGGCATGGCAACCCACTCCAGTATTCTCGCCTAGAGAATCCCAATGAACAGAGGAGCCTGGCGGACTACAGTCCATGGGTCGCAAAGAGTCGGACACAGCCGAGCGGCTAAGCCCTAGCACAAGCAACATGGGGGTGGAGCTGCGGCTCGGACCCCGGAATGTCAGTGCCCTTGACCAGGTTTGTGACTCTGAGCGGAAACGGGCTCTCAGGGCTCTTGAGCACTCAGAGGAGGAAGCACGTGGCCTGGAGTCCTGGGTGGGTTTGCTGGAAAAGCTGTGTCGCACTGGGTTGTGGAGGCTGCCCTGAGTTTGGGTTGGCAGCGGGTGGGAAGGAAGCCGGATTCCAGGCGGGGAAGGAGTGAACGGCTCTGCTGTGGAAAGGAGCTTCATGTTACACTTGTCCTTGGCTCTGAGGCTTTCCAAAGCACTCGTGGAAAGAATGTTGGAGAAGCGGGTCTCAAGCCAGCCTGTGCCAGGAGACACCCCAGCCTCTGAGCCACGCTGGGGGAGCCGGCGTGTCTTCATTCTTGAGGCCCTGGGCATCTGACCAGCCTCAGATGCAGTCTAGTGTTGACCAGGAATTTTCATAAGTAATCGTGCATGGGATTCACCTGGAAGCATTTAAAATAAATGTACAGATTCCCAGGACTGCAACCCAGAGGCTGTGAGTCAGTATGTCTGGGAAGGGCTGCAAATTTGCTTTTAAACAAACACTTCCTGGAGAGTCTGAAGGAGGGCTTCCTTGGAGTCTGATTTGAAAACCAGAGCAGAGTAAATAAGCCTGAGCTATGATGCAAGCTGGTCTGGACCTGATCCAAGCTCCTGCCCCACCAGAGGCTCTCAAGGATGCTAAAGTTCCCTCACCGATTCATGTCCCAAAGGTTTGGAGAAGGAATGGCCTCTGGCCCCTCCCGGGGGAAATAACTCAAGATGAGCAAACTGTATTAAAAAAAAAGAAAACAACCACTCCAGCAACCCAATATTCTTAAGTCCATCATGGAAGACTAAGGAAATTCTGGCATTTCAACTGGCAAGACCACCTTTAGGTCCAGTCTCAGGGAATTGGCCAAATAAACTGTTAGAACTACTCACAGCTGCTTAAACTGGCATGTTCAATCCATAATCTCTGGCTAGTTAGATCATATCAACAAATAAAATCTAATTTAACACCATGTTCCTTTCATCTTTATCCAATATCTTCTATGACTCACTCCTACACATATGACCCAAGTGCCTGTTGATATAAAGTAGCAAAATTGTACAGAATCCCCTAGTGATGTGTCTGGGTGTAAATCTAGGAGCAACATGAGCCGGTGGAGGTGGACCTGGGGTGGAGTGACCCTCCCCCCCCCTGCAGACCCCTTGAGACATTTCTTCATAGCTTCTACAGACAAGGAAAGATGATCCTTCCAGATGGGGAAGAAGGGTTGTTTCTACTTGAACAGGAGGCTTATAGAATTAGGGCATCTATAATCCCCCCTAATCCTTGGATTCACTGGAATCTTCCCGTATGTCCTCATTCTGATATTGAGGGCGCTGTTTACCCAACTCCCCATTCCTTGCAGGGCTGTGAATTCCATTTACTATAATTCAGCAGCCTTAGGATTTGGCTTTCAGAAATTTCGACTTTGTTTCTACAAAAGATAAAGATTTCTTTGAGGACTACAGTAGAAACGCGCACACATGCACGCACACACACACACACACACACACATACACTCCTCTGACTAGCTCGCATCCTTGTTCTAGGCAGAGAGCCATTCTAGACACATAACACTCAAGTATTTCTTCTGGTTGGGGAATGAGGTGTCTGCCATGAGTGGTTCTGTCTGTCACTGTTGGATGTTTGGGACCAAGGCCTGGAGCCATTGTCTCCTTAAAGCCACATCTGTCCCCTCCCCCTGCTTCCTGGAGATGATCCGCTGAAGATGAAGCTTGCACGATCAGGGCCCCCTCCCCATGTAGGCTGGGGCAGCCACTCTAGAGAGCAATCTGGCACTGCTTAAGAAGATCAGTAAAATAAAATAGGCGTGTGTCCTACGGGCCTGGCAGCCCCACTCCCGTGTATATGCCCCAGAGACATTTTCCAAAGACTATAAAGGAGTACCTGGGAAGATGCTAATCTGGGTTTTGCTTATGGTGGTGAGGGTCTTGAGGGAGCCTGGTATCCACCTGGGGAACACAAGGAAGTAAACGGTTGGTGATGCAAATCATGCAGTAACACCCTCACAGGGGCCCAGAGCGAAGGAGAGAACTTCCAACCCAGAGATGAAGGGAAGACTTAGACAGGAAGGAGGCCTCCAGCCAGTACTGCTGATGTGAGTTGAAGTCAGATGCAAACAACCGCAATTTTTTACAAATAATTGCACATACTGGAGGGCACACCCAGAAATGCCACCCGTGGCTGTGGAGGAGAGGAGAACAGAGTGGGACCAGGAGGAAGAGGGACAAAAGGAACTTAGAGGAGTTCTGAAAACACTGATGGAAGGAGCCACAGACCGGAAAATATGGCTAACCTCACCCATCTGCACCCCAGGGCAACAAAGCAGATGGAAGAGAGACTGAAAAAAAAATAAGGAGGAAGAGAAAGAGAAGAGGAGAAGGATGACAAGAACAAAGGAAGGAGGAGGCAGGGCGAGAGAGAAAGAAAGAGGAGAGAGCAGGAAGGAAAACATATGCTGGCACAAAAAGCTGTGCGGGATGGCTCCCCGCTGCTGTATCTGTGAAGAGCCCCAAACTGGAGAAAACCAAAATGCCTTTCACGAGGTTATTTAAACCAACTGTGCTCGGCCACATTGTGGAATTCTATTCAACAATAAAAAGAACACACTAGAAGCTGGTCACAGAGAGGAAACAGAGGAAGTAGAATGGGGGGCACGTGTTCCACGTTCCAGGCACTTTTAAGCTCACAACTCATTTTCTTTTCCACCCAAATCTAGGACACCAGGTATAGTGGTGCCCACTTCACAGCCAGAGAAACTGAGGCTCCTGGAGCTCACGCAGTGTATGGTCTGCCAAGGGCTGCTGAAAATTGGACCACAGGCTGCGTGGCTCAAAGAACAGAAAACATATTTATTTCCTCCCATTTCTAGAGGCTGAAAGCCCAAGACCAGGATGTCAGCAGGCTTGGTGTCTTTGAGACCTCTGTCCTTGGACGTAGATGGCCGTCTTCTCCCTGTGTCTTTACACGGTCTTCCTTCTGTGGATGTCTCTTTGGTAACCTCCTCTTAGAATGACGCCATCACACTGGATTAGAGCCACCCTAGTGATCTCATTTCAACTTAATCACACCTTTGAAGACTATCTCCAATACAATCACCACTCTGAGGTCTGGGGATTAGAATTTCACCATATCAGTTTTCAGTTCAGTTCAGTCGCTCAGTCGTGTCCAACTCTTTGCAACCCCATGAATTGCAGCACGCCGGGCCTCCCTGTTCATCACCGACTCCCGGAATTTACTCAAACTCATGTCCATCGAGTCGGTGATGCCATCCAGCCATCTCATCCTCTGTCGTCCCCTTCTCCTCCTGCCCCCAATCCCTCCCAGCATCAGGGTCTTTTCCAATGAGTCAACTCTTCACATGAGGTGGCCAAAGTATTAGAGTTTCAGCTTCAGCATCAGTCCTTGCAATGAACACCCAGGACTGATCTCCTTCAGGATGGACTGGTTGGATCTCCTTGCAGTCCAAGGAACTCTCAAGAGTCTTCTCCAACACCACAGTTCAAAAGCATCAATTCTTTGGTGCTCAGCTTTCTTTATAGTTCAACTCTCACATCCATACATGACCACTGGAAAAACCATAGCCTTGACTAGATGGACCTTTGTTGGCAAAGTAATGTCTTTGCTTTTTAATATGCTACCTAGGTTGGTCATAACTTTCCTTCCAATTTCAGGGAGGTGTAAAACTCAGCCCATACTGATGCCAAAGCTCCAATACTGTGGCCACCTGATGAGAAGAGCCGACTCATTGGAAAAGACCTTGATGCTGGGAAATATTGAGGGCAGGAGGAGAAGGGGCTGACAGACAATATGGTTGGATGGCATCACCAACTCAATGGACATGAGTTTGAGCAAACTCCAAGAGACAGTGAAAGACAGGGAACCCGGGAGCGCCGCAGTCCATGGGGTCACAAAAATTTAGACACAACTTAGTGACTGAAAAACAACATAACAAATGGTTGGTAATCGACAGAGGTGGACTTGAACCCGGACCTTTGGGGTGGTTCAGTCTTTGGCCCACCCACAGATGACCCAGGTCTGATGCACACACAGCATGGTGCTCTGCTTGCCTTTATGTCCTTACGAGCCTGGTTGTTTTGACCCTGTCTGAGCGACTGGCTGGGCCCCAGCTCTCTGCACGAGTCCTTGCCAAATTCCCTTGAATCAATCATCAGGGCAAATTCTCCGGGGACAGGCACGTGGATGTGGTGAGTGGTGCAGCCTAGCAGAGTGTGGGCTGGGGTTTGGGGGAGCCAGGCGGCTACTGGGTTTGTGCTGTCTCTGCAGAGCTGCTGGGCTTGTTCTGGGTGGGGAAGGGCAGTCTTCAGCAGGGCTGGAAGGATCTCTCTCCCCTGGGCTCAGCATTCAGTTTGCTTCAACACTGAGGCCAGCCCGCTGGAGTCTCACAGGATTCCCTGGAGCTCTGAATGCGTGGGAGGTCCCAGGAGTCAGACAGCCTCCCCAGTTTGGCGTCTTCTCTGCCAAGACCGTCTGGGACTTTTGTAGACAGCTGTGATTTTTTCCCAGTGCCTCTGGGCAGTGATGCTGCTCTCTGGGCATCACTGTTCTCGAGTGCCAGGTGTCTCACGCCTGCCCCAGTTCAGCATCCAGCATCCATGACACAGATGGAGACAGAGGTGTCAGTGGGTGAAGCAACATGATGGCTTCCTGACCCTTGCTCTTGGCTCTGCACCAACTCAGAGGTCCTAACTCTTGAATCTCTCACTAGAGTCTGGGTAGAGTGGGTCAGTTTAACTCAACAGTGTCTGCAGAGCCAGCTGTGAGCCAAGCTGCCCTTACAAATGTAACCCCCAAGGTGATCAAGGGGACAAGCCAAGGTCCTGCAGGCATGGGAAATCACGCCAGGTCCACATGTGGCTTCCCCACACAGCAGATGGGGGTCATCCATGCCTTGGGTCAAGAACAGCAAACCTGGGAAGGCCGTGGGCAGGACGTAAGAGGCATGTAAGGATGAATAAGAGTTCAGTCGCCAGGTAGGGTGTGGAGACGGAGTCGGATTCCACTTGAAGGAAACAATGGGCAGATTCACCGTGCAGCCCTGTGCTTACAGAGCTCCTTGTTTGTACCAGTGCCTTTTAAGTTACTTTGCATATATTCACTCAACAATCTTCTCCACAAAACACAGCCATCCTTTGATTTCCATTTTATATTTGCAGATAAATCAAACCACATGCCTCAAATTTTATGCAGAGATGGGATTCGAACCCACAGAGCTTGGGCCCAAGTCTATCTCCGTTAACACGATTCCAGTCTAGTTCTCTACAGGCCTGATGAGAGCACTGTTCTCTGAGCACCTGCAGTTTGACAGACACTGGAAGGAGCTGGGCTTAGAGTGGCCATTTACAGCCCTGACCCCAAAGACACTACTAGAGAAGGAAATTTTGTTTAGTCACTAGGTTGAGTCCAACTTTTTTGTGACCCCCATGGACTGTACCCACCAGGTTCCTCTGTCCATGAGATTTTTCCAGGCAAGAATACTGGAGTGGGTTGCTGTTTCCTCTTCTAGGGGATCTTTCCAACCCAGGGATCGAACTTGAGTCTCCTGCATGGGCAGGCACATTCTTAACTACTGAACCACCTGGGAAGCCCATGTGTAAGGAAATAGTCAAGCCCAATACTATGCAGCAAACTTGGAATTGAGGCAAACTTGGGGAGTCATGGGGATACACTCAGCCTGGGGGTGGTGTAGGATGTGGGACCAGAGGTGGGTGAGATTCTGCAGGTAAAGGAAGTAGACACAGAAGGCAGCACTCAGGAAGGCAGAGCTAGGGAACATGGTTTTGGGGCAGAAGGAAGATCAGGGCCCCAGAGGCACAGGGGGGAAAGCTCTGCAGGTCCCTGGGCCTGGAGGGGTCTAGCCTACAGCGGAAGGTACTCTGAAAGCTGCAGAGGACCTGGATCTTGAAAACCCCTGTGGTCCTGCTAAGGAGCGTGGGGCCCCTCTGGGAGCTATGGGAGCTGCAGAAAAGGTGTTGACAGAGCTGCGCTGAGGTCAGATCTTCTGGAAGGTTCCTTGAAGCTGCCATCAGGTACAGGCATGGTGGGGAGTGTTGGAGGTGTGGGCTCCAGTTGGAAGCCAGTTAGGGTACAGTGGTGGGAGTGGCTGGGCTCAGGAGACACGAGGGATGTAGTGGAAGCAAAGGCTTGATAGGGAAAGGAGAGCGTATGAGGAGAGAGGTGACTTCAGCCTGCAGGTGATGGCAGTTCCTGGGGCTTCTGAGCAGGAAGTGACATGGTGAGAGATGGATAGACGGATGGATGGATGGATGAGTGGATGTGTAGACAAATGAATGGGTAGATGGTGACTAAATGGATGAGTAAGTGAATGAAGAAACAGGAATGTGGGAGAACCGAAGATAAATTTTAGAGTTCTTGCAAACCATTGGGATGGCAGGGTAAGCCCCACAGTGTATGGTCTGGTGGTCTCAGAGAATGACAGGGTCACTTGTCCGGCTGTTGGACGATCTGAGCCTAAAGACCTGGCTCCTGTCTCTGAATTCACCGTTGTTTGTATTCATCGATCTGTGTGTACAAAGACAGTAGGGAGGACTTCGGTGATCCCTGCTTAGATGGACTTCAAGTAAATTGTTTAATGCCTCAGGGTTCAGTCTCCCTTCCTGTTAAATGGGCTTCTCTTGCGGCTCAGCTGGTAAAGAATCTGCCTGCAATGCGGGAGACCTGGGTTCGATCCCTGGGTTGGGAAGATTCCCTTGGAGAAGGGAGAGGCTACTCACTCCAGTATTCTGGCCTGAAAAATTCCAAGGACTCTATAGTCCACGGGGTCGCAAAGAGTCGGACATGATAGAGTGACTTTCACTTTCCTGTTAAATGGGGATACAGTGCTTATCACATGGACATGTAGCTTCCAGGCAGCAATGAACTTGTGTGCTTTGCCCACAGCTGTTCCCTGGCCTGGTGCAGAGTTAGCACAACTTCCCTTTGAGTCTAGGGCATGGTGCACTCGGGCACCATGGCACTGTGTGTCCGTGGGCTGCTCCTTCCTCTCTCTGTGCCTCAGTTTCCTGTTCTGTAAGGTGAAGGGTTGGGCTGATCATCTGAACTTCCCCTTGGACTCTCCCTGACTTGCCTGGTGAACCTCAGCTCTTTCCTTGGATGTGGAGGGAATCAGGACAACCCCTTGCCTAGCCGGCCCGCGCCCCAGCTGGAATGGGGTCTGATCTGTGCCTTGCGGACTCCAGAGCAACTTTGTGCTCTGCGTGGGAGCCCTGTCCCCGGTCTGCATGCCTTGCCTGGACACAATGCTGTCTGTCTTCTTCTCTCTTCCAGATCTGGGTTAATATGTGTTCTCCCTGCCCCCACCCCCCGCCCCCTCCCAGTTTCTATGAGATTCAGCAAATTCTGCCCTGGAGAAAGCTGCCAGGTCAGTGGGAATCTAGCATTTGTCAATAAACTGAACTCACTGTGAGCCTCTGTGGCAAACAGCCCAGACTGGTTTCCAAAACAACTCACCCCAATGTCCGCCCTCGGGAGAGGCAGCGGATCCCTGGGTGGGGCAGGGGGACGCTGGGAGGGCACTGAGGCTCACAGCTGGGCACTCCAAGCCCGGAGGGAGGGGCCACAGGTGTGAAATCTAATTTCTGCTCACTTACTGAGTATCTTTAACAATTTCTCCATCTGTAAATGAGAATTACTAATTTGACCCCATGGACTATACAGCTTGTGGAATTCCCCAGGCCAGAATACAGGAGTGAGTGGCCTTTCCCTTCTCCAGGGCATCTTCCCAACCCAGGGATCAAACCCAGGTCTCCCGCATTGTTGGCGGATTCTTTACTAGATAAGCCACAGGGGAAGCCAATAATTGACCAGAAAGTGCTTTTGTGAGAATTAAAATAGAACATTTATAGAGTCTGGCCAAACATCTGATACATGGAGAAATGCTGGCTATTTTTAATACCAATCGTTCATATCATTTATATTTTTAAAAATAATATTTATCAAATTTCTTTTTAAAGAAGAAAATCAAAAGATACACAAAGATTCACTTCCAGAGATAAGCAGAGTTCCCACTTTGAGTGACATTCAATAATTTTTCTCTATGTGTATATTACATGTTTATTTAGAAACTGAAGTCTTGCTACTTTTATTTATTTACTTTTTACTTGATATTTTAAGCTAAACATTTTGTGCTTTCAATTTCCCAGCAGAGCCTACAGTGAATTAGCAACAGTTGGCTTGGTGGTAAAGAATCTGCCTGCCAAGCAGGGGATACAGGTTCAATCCCTGGGTCAGGAAGATCCCCTTGGAAAGGAAATGGCAACCCACTCCAGTATTCTTGTCTGGGAAATCCCACAGACAGAGAAGCCTGGTGGGCTACAGTCCACGAAGTCACACAAGAGTCAGTCACGACTTAGCGACTAAATAACAAATCCCATGTATGGACCCACCGTGGCTTAAGGGAACAATCCCCTATCGCTGCACACTTAGCTTGGTTCCAGCTTCCTATCACTGTATCAGCGCAGTCAGAATGTGAACCCAGGTCTGTCTGGGAACAGAGCCCTGGGCGATTAAGTTACCCACAAGACCCTCCTATAGGGCTGAGGCTTCAGGATTTGCCAGTCTCTGAGTTCCTTGAACTCCGCCTCTGCCTGACTTGTGTTCCCCAGTGTTCCCCAGTCTCCCTGAGCCGCTCTGTCTAGGACCCCAGGAGCCTGGTCGCCGCCCACATCTCACTAAGGAGCTATAGATGCACCCTCCTTAGGACATGCCCCGTCCCACATGGCCTGCCTGGGGCGGGGAGTGGGGGAGGTAGAAGATTAAGGGAGAAGTGCAGCGAGGGGAGATGCCCTCATATAAACATGGTTAACAAGCGTGGTATTTGCTGACAATCTTTTTCCCCCTCTATCCTTCGGGGCTTGGCCCAGAGCTTCAAAGCACAAGTTCAGAAGTTTTTGTTTTTTTTTTTAAATCTGGTTTTGTTTTCCTAAGTGTGAGAAACCCAGGACATGTGTTTCTGGTTCTGTTTACTCCACATGAAAGAAAACCTTGCTTGGGGGGTGGGAAGGATGCAAGGCCAGCTAGTGGTGGGTACTACCTAGATGCAGATGAAGGCCCTGCTTCCTGCTGCGCGTGGACGTCCTCCCACAGCGAATCTCAGAGCATCGACCTGTCGCTTCACAGCAAGCCCTTCTCTGGTCTCTCTGCCGCCCTCCTCCACCAGTTCCTCCTCTCCCGCTGCCGCAGCAACTGGCCTACGAGAGAAACCTGACCATCACAGTCCCTTTCTTAAAATCTCCAGAAGTTTCCTTTTGCTCTCAGGGTAAGATCAGCTCCTAAAGCCTGGGACCTCTCTGGGAGTGAAGCTTCTCTAGACCCCCCAGTGTCTTTCAGATTCTTCATTTCTCTTCTGGACCCCACTCATTTGTTGTCCTGGCAGGAAAATGCATCCCTGACCTTACCTTTTTCACAAGCTCCTTCACACAGCTACTTCCTAAGAGTGTGGCTAAACGAGGTGAGTTCTGGGTCAGACAGCCATAGAAAAGAATGGAATTTTGTCATTTGCAGCAATATGGATGGACTTGGAGGGTATTATGCTGAGTGAAATAAGTCAGACAGAGAAAGACCAGTCTTGCATGATATCACTTGTATGTGGAATCTAAAAAATAGAAAAAACCAGTGAGTAAATCAAACAAGAAGAAGCAGACTCGCAGATACAGTAAACAGACTAGTGGTTTGGTTGTTGGATGGAAGTGGGGAGGGACAGCAGGGATAGCGGGGAGGGGGGGTTATTATGGGATTATATGAAATCGTGCATGTGAAATGAAAATTTTGTGAAGCATTGCAGAATTTAAAGGATTAATTAAAAAAAAATTAAGTTAAATTAAAAAAGAAAAGAAATCATGTGTTCAGAGTCGTTGTTATTTCTTCGATGCTCAGTCAGAGACTTTGTGACCCCATAGACTGTAGCCCGCCAGGCTCCTCTGTCCATGGGATTCTCCAGGCAAGAATACTGGAGTGGTTTGCCATTTCCTTCTCCAGGGGATCTTCCCAACCCAGGGATTGAACCAGTGTTTCCTGCATTGGAAGGCAATTTCTTTACTACTGAGCCACCCTGGAAGCCCCAGGTGTCCACAGACTGGGTTTAGAATGAGCCAGATCTGGTGTGGATAAGGCCCCACCCCTACATCACCCCTCCCCACCACTGCTCCATCCTGTGATAAGATCCCCTTTTTTCCTTCTCTCCTGCTTTCTTCCTTGTTCTCTGCCTGACCATGGCCAGAGTTGAGGTTTGGCTGATAAAACTTCAGAGCTAACTTTTTCCAGGCATTTGCAAACCCCTGGTCTCAGGCCATTCCACAGATCTGGAAGGGGGCTGTCTCATGGCAGGACCGTGTGCTGGACCAATCCGAGCTGACACTGTGGTCCCCACACTGCTCGCCCACCGTGAGCTCACTCAAAAGCCATGCAAGTGGCCATCAGTGTTGGGCAAAACACGCCTTTCATGGGCTTGGGGCAGATCTGGGCTTGGCCAGAGGCGCCCAAAGCCAGCGTTTAACCTCAGACTTAAATCCCCTGATCCTCACGGACGTGAGCTGTGGGTTTTGTCTCCCTGCCACAAGTAACTCTGGAAGAACAGCTAGACACTCCAGGAATGGAGTGAGAACCAGCCTCCCACCCAGCTGTGGGTTGCAGGCGGGAGCTGAGAGGCGGGGGCAGTGTCTAGACCATTCGCTTGTTTCACGGACGGGAGGACAGAGGCCGAGAGAAGCTGACGGCAAACTGAGGAGGAGAGCTGACCTGAGTGCTCACAGGCCAAATGTAAACTCAGGGGATGTGAAGGGGGCCTGAGCACCGCTGCCGGTGTGGATGGCGTGGGTCCGGCTCCGCCAGAACCTCCTGCCGTGTGGCTTCCGGTCACTCTTTGACACTCTCTGAGTGTCAGCCTTCTCATCTGAAAAGTGGAAAGGAGGCGCTCACTCCAGAGCAGCCATCGGAAAGAGTAAGAGAGAGAACAGGCAATGGTCAAAAAACAGGTGAGCTTTTCAGCTCCAGGGACCTTCGCATCCTCACTTCCTTGAAGGGAGGGCTTTTTAAAAACAAACAAACATTTATTATCTCCTGGCTTATTCAGGGAGGCTAAGTAGGCTAGGCTTCCCTGGTGGATCAGATGGTAAAGAATCTGCCTGCAGGGCAAGAGATCTGAGTCCGATCCCTGGGTCGGGAAGATCTCCTGAAGAAGGGATGGCAGCTCACTCGAGTATCTTGCCTGGAGAATGCCACGAACAGAGGAGCCTGGCAGGCTACAATCCATGGAGTGGCAAAGAGTCAGACACAACTGAGCGACAACACTTGTATGCCTTCTAACTCTTTAAAGAGGCTGGACAAACTGCAGAGCTCATTGAACTAAAATCTGAAGTTTATTCATGGAATAACATACCATCCTTCCCAGAACAAGGAGAGCGGTTATTACCTAATAGCTCTCATCTCACTATTACTGGCCGATCAAAGGACATTTTGAAGCTTCCCTGGTATTTCAAACAGTGAAGAGTCTACCTGCAATGCAGGATACCTGGCTTTAATCCCTGGGTTGGGAAGATCCCCTGGAAAAGGAAATGGCAACCCACTCCAGTATTCTTGCCTGGGGAATTCCATGTTCACAGGAGCCTGGTGGGTTACAGTCCACGGGGTCACAAAGAGTTGGACATGACTAAGCAGCTAGCACCACACTAACAGAGACTTATTAAGTGCCAATTGTGTGCCAGACACTCCTCCTTGCTCGGAAGATACAGAAGTGTCAACGACAGGGTTCCTGGCTTCTGAGAAGACAGTCAGATATTAAATACCTACCTAAATAAACAAAAGAATGTCAGGTACCATTAAGCGCTGTGATGGGGACAAAGAAAATAAGATACTGTGGCAGAGAGTGACCCAGAGGCAGCAAATTCTTTTGCCAAGTTCACAGCAGGTGACATTTGAGTTGTGACCTGAATGATTAGAAAGAGGCAGAAACGGGATAGTCTGACAGCAGGGTGATACAGGCAGAGGGAACAGAGAATGCGGAGTCCAGAAGCAAGATGAGGGTGAGATGATTGAGGACTAAAGAGAGGCGCTTGTGGAGAAGCACAGTGGACGGAGGAAGCTCGGAAGGAGATGAGCGCTGAGAATTAGGCAGGAGCTGGACCTCAGTGCTGGCCAGAGTTCGGGTTCAGTTCTAGGAACAATAAAGGCCCACTGCATGGGGATGGCATAGTCATCCTACTCCTTAGCCAGATTAGCTGTTGTGTGGAGGATGGACTGTGCAAAGAGGTGCTAAGTCGCTCACTTGTGTCCAACTCTGTGACCCATGGACTGTAGCCTACCAGGCTCCTCTGTCCATGGGGTTTCCCAAACAAGAATACTGGAGTGGGTTGCCATGACCTCCTCCAGGGGATCTTCCCAGACCCAGGGATCGAACCCTCATCTCTTATGTCTCCTGTACTGGCAGGTGGGTTCTTTACCACTAGCACCACTTGGAAGCCCCTGTGCAAGGAGAAGGACAGTGAAAGCCCCAGCCATGCTCTATCTGAGATAGATGCTCATACCCCTTCTTCCATCTGTGGTGACCTCTACCTGCCCAACACCAGAGCACCGCGCCCCCCTCCCCCGCCACTTATTCTGTGTCTACCCTCCCTGATCTCCTCCAGCACCTGTTCATCCTGGAACTGAGGCTTCTCCAAAACCAAATCCCACAGACCTGGCCTTCTCACTTCTTTTATAGACATTTGTGACTAATACTCAAGTTGTGAAAGTGAAAGGAAAGTGAAAATGAAGTTGCTCAGTCGTGTCCGACTCTTGGCGACCCCATGGATTATAGCCCACCAGGCTCCTCCGTCCATGGGATTCTCCAGGCAAGAATGCTGGAGTGGGTTGCCATTTCCTTCTCCAGGGGATCTTCCCGACCCAGGGATGGAACCCAGGTCTCCCGCATTGCAGGCAGACCTTTTAACCTCTGAGCCACCAGGGAAGCCCTAACTAAAGTCATAGTATATGAAAAAGAAGGCAAAATCTTGTCAAGTCCTTAAAACCCTTCCAGAACTCTAAGGCCAAAGTCTCATTGTCTGTCAGGGCAGAGGTGGGGTGGAAGGAAGGAGGGGGAGCAGGAAGAAGTGGGATGGGGAAGCACAGGAGGAGACATGGTTTCCAAGCCAACTTTGCACCGCGTGGGCCAGCCAAGGACCGGGGCAGAGCATCAGTCTGGCAGCCAAAGATGATTAACGGGACCAAGCTCCTCAGAGGAAATCCTTCCAAATCCTTTATTTCAAAGATGCTCAAGAAGCTGGGTATTTTCTTTGGAAAGAGCTGAGTTGGTTTTGGGACTCTTTAAGGGTCTCTTCTCTGTTTCACCTGAGACTTCGCACACTCCAGTGCTTTGACATACCAGCGGTGCGCCAGTGGCTCCCTGTGGACGATTCCAGACAAGTCTTCTCCTGGGAACCTGAGAGCCTATATCCAGTGGATCTGTCATAGACATTCCAAGGACAACATGTTCAAAACCGAGCTCTTGGCAGAACTTCCAAACTGGCCCTCCCACAGTCTCGCCATGTTAATAAAGCCACAACCATCCGCTCACTTGCTAATGCCAGGGAAATGGGGATGTTTTTTCATTTCCTTATCTAACATCTTAACAAATCCTCTTGACTTTACCTCTTAAACGGGACTTGAACCTGGTGATTTCTTTCCTTCTTCCTATCATTCTGATCTCAGATTCCTCCCTGGATGGCAGCAGCAACCTGATAATTGATCCATCAGAGAGAGGGAATGGCATCAGATGGGTACTGGAGAATTTGCTAAAATAAGGGATAAGGGATATAAATCTTTTCTGAAGTTTCTTCTGACTTGGGATATGCTTGCACAGATGGGATTTCTACATCTGGCAATTTCAAAATAGTCTGTGAATATAGATAGTTTGAATGATGAACTTTGCAGTTTCAGAATATTTGGGAAATAGAATATTCTAGTCCTCTGAAGATGTGGGTTAATTAAGAGGTATGACATTTATCACCTCTTAGAAGATTTCTCTCACTTGTCTTAGTTCTTTATTACTTCTGATTCATCATATTTGCACAAGGCCAATTCATTTTCTAGGAGGGCTTCCCTATTGGCTCAGATGAAGAATCTGCCTGCAGTGCAGGAGACCTGGGTTCAACCCCTAGTCAGGCTGATTCCCCGGAGAAGGGAATGGCAACCCACTCCAGTATTCTTGTCTGGAAAAATTACAGAGGAGCCTGGCGGGCTATAGTCCAGGGGTTGAAATGAGTCAGGCACTATTGAGCGACTAACGGTCACTTTCATTGTTGAGGATGAGAAGATCAGGACCCTTAAACCCCCTTCATTTTCCTCACTCTTCCTGCTTATCCTTCCTCCATCTTCTCAAAACTTCTATAGGCCACTTCACTGCCAACAGAAGGAGGAAAGCTTCCGGGATCTTAATCACATTCCCGCTGTCACTTCTGCGTCCGTTCTCCCAGCACCCTGGGCCGCGCCTTTCCAGGCCAGGAGCACACCCCACACCTTCCAGATCTGAACCTTTGCATCCCCTCCACCCTTTCCCTGCGCCCCTGAAAGTTCAAGTCCCACTCATTAGTCTTTTCACTGTAGTTACTCCTTTCATTTCACTCAACAACATGCAGAGTCCTTCCCTTAAGTCAGGAGGCTGTACCCCTAATGGAATCTTGTATTTTCCCTGAGCTTTAATGCATGTAGGCACATGCCCCTAAGTGAGATGATATTGTGCCTGTCTCTGGCCTCACGGGTCTGTTTTCCCTTCTTTTCCCTTTTTGTTTCTTTCACTCCCTTCCCTTTGCTGGATGAGCCCTCGCCACTCCCAATACCACCCTGCACAATCAGTGTTACCAGCTTGATGTGACACGCCCTGTCCACTCTGCTCCTAGAATCATCCACGTGTGTGTACAGAGTTTTTTGATCGCTGTTTGCATTATCAAAATGGCATAATATAATATAAAGCTATCTCTTTGCATCTCACTGTTGTCACTCGGCCAATTCCTATTAATCAAACTGATATCATTTAAATATGGTTTTTAAATGATCTCATAATGTTCCCTGATACAATGTAACTTTACAGTTGACCCTTGAACAAGGCAGGAGTTGGGGAATGGCACCCCCACAGAGTCAAACATCCATAAATAACCTTTTTCTCCCTCCAAGTTTAACTACACATAGACTGTTGTTTCACCGGAAGTCTTTTCAACAGCATAAATGATCATAAAACACATATTTGGTATGCTCTATGTATTATATACTATATCTTTATAATAAAGCAAGCTAAAGAAATGAAAATGTTAATAAGAAAATCATAAGGAAGAGAAAATACATTTACAGGACTGCATTATGTTTATCAATACTGTAAGTTTATGCTGTCTGTTGAGCAAGATGAATTTTCTCTCAGTATCTACATCAATATTTTCTTATATGATGTAAAACACTGTAGGTATTTACTAACGATAGACCTCAAAAGTAGAAAGATGATTTGAAAAAGAAATTATTATTTATGCATTCATATTGAAGGATTCACTCGTTGATAACAAGGAGCAGTGATGTGATCCCTATGGTAGGCAAAGGCAGTTGACCTGATTGCTTCATGGTAGCCTGGCCTGTACACTACTGAACGAATTGTCATCAAGTTTTTATGCCATGCCATATTACAGTCATATTCATAATACAGCATTGGAAACATCATTACTTTGTAAAGAAAACACTTGATCATAGGCTAATAGGCAGTTTCTCCAGTTATCAGAAAAGCAGACTGTACAGTAATGCTATTCTTTGAAAGCAAAGTTATAAAACAGTAAGAAAATGAACATATTATTTATGTTATATTAAAACTTCTATTCACTTTCTGCCTATTGTGTAGTATCTATGTATATTTTAGGCATTCATGACATTTCTAATTTTTTCTTAATTTTTAGATATTTTTAGGCTGCTTGTGTATTTTGTATTTTTTTCAAATTATATCAAATCTCTAAAACAATCTCCAATATATTTATTGAAAAAAAAATCTGTGTGTAAATGGATCTATGCAGTCCAAACCCATGTTGTTCAAGGGTCAACTGTATTTATTTAAACATTCACCCAGAAGTATGTTCACACAAGTGAAAACAGAGTCAGAGAGATTCATTTATTCCCCAAGGTCACAGGAAGGGCAGAGTCAAGATTCGAACCTGTCTGGTTCCAAAACCTGGTTTTTCAGATGTTCTCCACTGGCTCCTACACACATCTGAGACTCACAGCCACCCTAAAGATTGGGAGGCAGGCTCCGTCATTCCCTTTCCTAGACTCAGAAGGGTTGAATGATTTAACTTTTTCACAAATGGAAGTGAACTGCAAATCTCTGCTCCCACTGTCAAATCTAGAACTGTTTCAACTCTGGCACCTGCCTCTCCTTTTCTCTGGAGCTGGGATAACAGGGTGGAATGCCGGGGGCAGCCACTGGCTGAGCCTGTGTCTCTCTGTGGATGGTCTGCTATCCAGACGAGCAGAGGCATCCCCTGCTTTGCCAAGCTAACAGGAAACTCATCTCTTCAGCAGATCTTTCCTTTGGAGGCTCAAGTGGGTGGGAGAGAAGGGGGATACATGCACTGAGTGAGGGACCCTGAATTCCCCAGGACCAAAATAACCTCATTTTCCCCCACCTCCACTCCCACCCTCCATCCAAGGGAAAGAGCAGCAAAGTTTCAGAGACTGAAATGACTAGAAACAAAAGAAAATTATTCAGTTGCCCAATATTTACATAAGAAGCTGCTTACATTTTCCTTTCCTATTTTTAGCTCATGAGCTTGCCCAGAGACATGGACAGCCACCCACGTGTACACGAGGATGTGTGCCCTCATTCACGTGTCTCATACACAGGCTCCACGTGCGTAGGGACCCCACCCCCAAGCCCCTGACTGCAGACACAGCAGGGCCTCTGAGACGATCTGTTCTCCTCCCCAGGCTGTGAGGCTTTGTTCATCACGCTGTCAACTGAATGAAAATGCACAGCCTAGAAGTTGAAAATTAATATTTTACTTGGCAGACTTACTGAGCACTGTAGCCCAAGATATAGCCTCTTGGAGGGGCTGCTCTAAAGAGGTAAGGGAGGAGCCAGGACATATAGGAGTTTCTTCCAAAAGGAAAAAAAAACAAAAAACGCAGGTGGTCAAACAGCAAAGATAGTCATCTAATTAAAGAAAAAACAGACATCTTAAGTTAATGAATTGGCACTTTTCTATGTATGAGAAGATGCAAGTGTCTGGACTAAATGAAATTATTCTTTTGATATGCACCTTAATTATCTAGCGCCAGCATCCTGGTTTTCTCCACCCCGAATCCCCTCAAGGTACACCACTGAGGGACGGGGTGGGGGACAGTTGCAGTGGCTGATGACTTTATGGCCTCAACATTCTTTGTTGACTGAAATGACAGGTAAATCTCTTTGTCCACAATATGAACGAGTCTACATTTGAGTTTCTTCAGAAGCTCCTGAGATGAGAATTCAAGGGCAAGGGAAGTATTGGGAGGCGATTTGGGGAATCCCACTAAGAGAATGGTCAAGTGATGCTGCAGGGACTGTAAGAAACATCATTGACCCAGAGTGGTGACCAGGTGACGGGGCCCCATCCCCACTGGGGAGCTCTGGGAGATGGTGTAGAACACGGCTCAGAACTATCTCATCCTTGGAAGGAGGATGCTTGATCTATGGATCAAGTGTCTTTCTGTCGCAGTCAGGGGCTGGGGTAGAAAGAGAGAGGCCGAGGCAGTCTGATGCCCAGGTGCAGGACACAGCCGGCCCAAGATGGCTGCCCACCGCGTCCCCAGAGAAAGGCTTCGATCCAAGCTCCTTTCCACCCTCATCCGATGCCTGGGATCATTCTTCTCTTCTCTCTGAGCTTCCACTTCCCGCTGCCATAAACTGGGGAGAAGATGAGGGGTGGGACTGTGATAAACTAATGCACATCGGACATTGGCCCTTTGCCCGACTCAGTTTGCGTGAGAGTCAAGTCAGACTCTCCAAAGAGACTCCTTTCCCATCTCACCACCACAGCTTTCTTAGTTTCTTTTCAACTTCTTGTTAATGGCCCTCGGCTCTGTTCTCTGGAGTCTTTCTTCTCCATGACACACCTCCCAGGTGACCTCATCTAACCCGAAAGCTTTGAACGTCCTCTGGAGTAACTCTCAGGCACCCACCCTTATGTGCTCTCTGCCTCCTCCAAAGTGGATCTGGACCCTGACCGCTCTCACCTTGCCTTCTATCACCTAGGTCTACACCCCTCCATTGGATCGTGGCAATAGCTTCTTAATGCTTAAAAAAAAAATGTTTTTAATTGGAGTATAGTTGATTTACAATATCATGTTAGTTTCTGGTATACCTCATAATGATTCACTTATACATAAATGCGTATATATATACTTTTTTCTTTTGCAGATTGTTTTCCCTTATAGTGTATGTGTCACTTACTCAGTACGTCCAATTCTTTGTGTCCAATTCCATCTGCATCTCTCTGTCTGCCTCATGGACAGTAACCTACAAGGCTGTCCGTGAGGTTGTCCAGGCAAGAATACTGGAGTGGTTAACCATTCCCTTCTCCAGGGATCTTTCTGACCCAGGGATCAAACCCATGTCTCCCCCATTGCAGGCAGATTCTTTACTGCCTGAGCTACCTAAACCCACTTTTTCTTTTGCAGATTCTTTTCCCTTACAGTTTATTGCAAAATGTTGAGTATAGTTTAAACTCTTCTCTTTTAAATTCCTGTTCACTTGTACAGTCTTTTCTCCACACAAAAGCCAAAGGAATTCTTTTATAATACAAGCTGAATCATGTCACTCTCAAGCCTTCTCATGCCTTCTCATCTCATCTAAAGGAAAAGCCAGCATCTTAACACTGGTTTACAAGAGTGATTGGACCCCATGACTCAAATCTCAAGTCTTATCTCCTCCCATGCTCGCTCCTGCTCACAGTTCAAGTACCTTCGGCCGTGGGCACTTTGCATGTGCTTCTCTCTCTGGGGGACATTCTTCCCCAGATGCCCTCCTTGACCTCCTTCAAGACTTTGCTCAAATACACTGTCTCAGTGAGGTCTGTCCTAAGCGCCCTGTTTCAGGCGCTGATGCTCTTCCACCTCACCTCCTCTTCCTTCCCTGTTATTCTTCACAGCACTCATAACCATTTATTTTACTGTATGATGTTTATATTTCTTTTACTCATCATCTGTTTTTAACCCACTGACCTCCAATAGAAAGTAACCCAAAGAGGGCATTTCTTTTCACCTGTTCTGATCATTGAGCTATTCTAGAGCAATGCCTGGCAAGAGAAGTACTCATCATTTGTAGAGTGAATGAGTGAATGGTGTGGTGTGGGATCATAGACATTGATTCAGTCTTATTTTCACAACTTACAATCTGTTACCTTGTACACATTACTCACCAGTCTAAATCTTAGTTTCCTGATCTGTAAAATAGGACAAAAAGTAGTGCCTCCCATCTATGGCTGCTGTGAAGAGAGATAATATAAGATATATTAAACACAGCACCAAGACATGATATGCTAAAAAGATTAAAAAAAATATTTAAGTTTCTCTTTCATTTTGTTCTTTGATGTCTTCACAGATATCTTAGTGGGAAATTCAAAGAACTCATGGTGTAACAGTAGATATAAGAAAACAAAGAAACAGAAAGCAAAAAGGAATGCAAAGTGTATGTAAAAAACAAGCTTAATTATGTAAATCTACACATACCCACACACAGAGACAAAAGGTCAGAAGAAAATATGTCAAAATATTTACAATGATCGTTTCTGGCATTTCTGAGGGGATTGTGGGTGACTTTAAAGTTTCTATTTACATAATTTTTACATTTGTAAAACTTCCCATGGCAAATTTGTGTGACTTTTACAATTAAAAAAAAACAAAAAACAATGAACATCTTAAGAGAAAAAACAAAATAGAGACCTTCTACGAAATGTGTCTCTCTTTCATTAGGAAGAATTTTTTATTTGTCAAAACATTAGAAATCCTGTGGATGTCCAACATTGAATATGAAATAGACCTAGAAATAGAATCTTAAGATAGACTATTACACAATCCTGAAAATGAGATTGTACAGCATTTGTATATAAATATATCCTAAATGTAACTGTACTGAAATTGACTTTTTAACACCAAGGTCTCATACCAGTCAAGAGTGAGTTCTGGTCACATTTGAATTCTTGTGTGTCACTCATTCACACTTTGATTTACAAATCCACGTCTATTTTCTCCAAAGCCTGTATTTCTACCACATACCAAGTAGTAGCTTCTATATACTGAAGCCAGACCTTCTCAAATGTAGAATAACTAAAAAAAATACGCAATGTCTAATCAATTGATCGATTGAATGTTTCATTTCTTGTAACAAGAACGGCAGGTGGGGGCCAGAGGACTGAGTTGTCCAGATTTGCCTCTCCCACCTGGAGCAAAGACTGCCCCACTTCTGTTTTCTTGAGACCTTGGCTCCCAAAGACCAAACTCTGGAAGAGAACCTTTACATCCTATGGGCATACTTAGGTGCTTCCCAGGTGGCTGAGTGGTAAAGAATCTGCCGGCCAACGCAATCCCTGGGAAGACCCTCAGGAGGAGGAAATGGTAACCCACTCCAGGATTCTTCCTGAAAAATCCCATGGACAGAGGAGCCTGGTGGGCTACAGTCCGAGGGTCGCAAAGAGTCAGATACAACTTAGTGACTGAGCATGCACACATAGGCATCATTAGGGGACAGCTGAGGACATGGACCAGACATCCAGTCCCCATCAACATCCAGAGATCCAGGAATCAGGCAACAGCTGGTGGGAGAGGAGGCCGGGAATGTCTGGTCCTGCCTGTTCACCCCAAAGAGTCCCCACAGGTAGTGGCAGGGACTCAATTTGTCAAGGAATGACTATATTGTGTTATTTTCTGTTATCTGGCAAAAAAGTGGGCCTCAAAATAAGCTTTAAATTGGACTTTTTAATTTCTTTTGGAGAGAGTAAAATTCAGAACCCACTGTCATGATAATCAGAACGTTCCTCGGGCGGTAACAAGGTTCCTGTCTGAGGGTTTCTCCAGTGATGATAACACAGCCTGTAAGCAGAGCAGTTATGCTCCCTGGGTCTAGCTCTGTTTCCCCGAGGCAGCGTCCTCCTGAGTGGTGTGGAGGTCCACGCTGGTCTGCCCTGGTCATTTCAGAGAGCATCCTGGGACCTGGAGCAGCAACTGAGGCTTTATGTAGAAATCAGGAGCAGACACGGGAGGGAGGGATTAGATTGCAGAGAAACAGGGGAGCTAGGAGAGGATTTGGGAAGACAAGGCTGCGTGACATTTCCATTTGGCTCTGTTCACCATCTATTAATACCAGGAAGGAAGAGGGGACTAGACGCTGTAGTTCAGTCAGAAGAAATTACTAGCCTGGGAGGCTTTTTGGGTGTCTGAATGACAGTGAGGCCCCAAATGCATAAGCAGTCGTAGGGGGTGGTAGACAGGTGGTGGGGGGAAGGGACTCCCCCCTCGCCCGGCCGTTCCCCCAAGGGAGAATATTCAATGACAGCAGGGCCAGTGAATCAGCCATTCGGCACGCTGGGCATCTACAAATACATCACCAGCATGGTGGTTCCGATCCACTCCAGCTGAATATCAGAACAGACCCTCCCCGGAGCAGCAGAAAGTACACCCTGTGAAATTACAGGGTGGCCTCCGCTCAGGACGACACCCTGCATGTGGGGTGCAGCTCCCAGCACAGAGGGTGGTCCCACCCTGGGGCCCTTTGATGTGGCCACTCGGGCGCTGCCTTTCGCTGCATCAGGATGTCCGGGTCTGAGTGGCCACCTGCTCTGCTGACTCGGCGTGCTCTCAAACATCCCCCAGCCTCGCCCCAGGTCCCCAGCCGCCGGGGACTCCCACCGCAGGGTGGGGGCAAGGATCAGGAGCAGCGGAGGGGTCTTGGACAGGATGATGGTCTGGTATGAAAAGGTGGGTGTTTCTGTGGTTTCTCTGCTAGACACAGTCTCAGGGCCCCCGCCTCGGCAGAGGTGATGCTGTGCCCTGCCGACATGGCCACCAGGACCTCTGGGGCTTCGGTGACACTCCAGGCCCGCCTGGGAAGGCTCTGGTTGGGGGCATTTTGAACGCAGAGTGCAGAGGTGGCAGATGGAGCTGTGTTCTTGGGAGGGGAGCCGGGCCGAGGGAGGGAGTCCGGTGATGGAGGGGGTGATGGAGGGGGTGAAGGGTTTTCACGGCCCTCCGAACCTTGGGGAGGGAACCTGGGTCCTCAGAGGCACCACCTGGAGGCAGGGGCGAGCCGGCCAGAGGGCAGGGCTCCCAGCCGCCAGCAGCAGGCCTGCGGGCTTTCAGAATGAGTCAGGGCCTGGCCGCTGACACTGGTATTTTCCATCCCAGGCCATATGGGCTGATTCTGAGCTTCAGAGGAAACCACTTGGCAAGAGGTGGCCTGGGAAATCTCAAATCATATACAAATGTCTCCCAGCCCGCCCCCTGACCTCCATCTCGGGCGAACGTGAGCACGCACACACCACCTCCAGCCCAGAGCACAGATGGTCACGTGTGCACACGCACACCACTCCCTGGACAAGCACGAGGGAGCACGAGCATGCACACAGTCTCCAGCCCTGTCACACGTGCTCACACGTGCCCACACACACATACAACACGCACTCACATGACTTCCAACCCCACCCTATGTATCCACTCTCCCCGCCTAAACACACAAAGAAACAGCGTTTGCTCACTCATCCCCACTGTGCCAGTGTGAAAGGCCAAAGCTGCAGAGCCCGTGACCAGTAGACACCTCCACGGGCCCTGTCTGTGTGGCTGGGGGCAGGTGCCCGGGGAGGGGCAGGGTGGCAACCGAGGGACTCCTGCAAAGCCTCTGAACTGTTCTGATGAACAAGAGCTAAAGGTGGAAAAGATGGAAGGGGGACTTCCCTGGCGGTCCAGTGCTTAAGACTCTGTGCTTCCATTGCAGGAGGCGCGGGTTCCGTCCCTGGTAGGGGAACTAAGGTCCTGTATGCTGTGGCACAGCCAAATGAAAGAAAAAAGAAAGAAAAGACGGAAGGGATGATGTGGCTGACGATGCTGGGTGACACTTTGGTTTAGAAAGAAAGCCATAGAGGGCCTTTTGGATCAGGACAAGCACAGACCTCTCCCCACCCCACCCCCCACCCCAGGACGTGGACGCAGAGAGGGTAAAGATGACTCACCTGATACCATAAGAGGAATTCCAGATCTCTTCTGGTGGGCAGGGGGAGAGAGGCCAGAGTCAGGAAAGAGGAGAAGAGGGAGATATCGGAAGAGTTCCATGGGTGAGCAAATGGGCGGTAAGCCTGGGGAGAGGCTAGAAAAAGAGGGCCCAGGGTGTGATGGCCAAGAAGCCCAAATATCCAGGGTCCTGTATCAAGTTATTCCTGATCTGTGTGGGTGGTGTTCACGACCCCAGCCTTTAGGACGAGTCTGTCAGGCAAGCAGGTGGCGTTCTCACGTGAAGAAGGTGGGGAGGTGCCAAGGAGAGGAGGGCATTGTGGGAAGGAGGTGCAGAAAAGCAGGCTGAGTGAGGGGCAAGGGGTTCAGAGGACCACACTTGGGAGGGAGAGCAAGCTTGAGCATGTGTGTGTACATGTGTGTGCATGTGCGTGTCCATATGTGTGTGCCTATGCATGTCGGTGTTGCAGCAGGGGGAGCCTCCAGGCTCTACACGTTGGGCCACTGCTAGGGCGTCATTGGAGTTGGGGATGAAGGCCACAGGTCATGGACATGGGACTGGTTTTCTTGCCTCAGAGAAACCTCTCAGTCTGGGTTGGCAAGAGGAGAAGCCACAGGAGCCCAAGCCTCCTATCACCCCAGAGAGGCAGGGGCCAAGGCGGCAGGGAGGCTCTGGCTATCAAGGAGGTGGCCGTGTCTTGGAAAGAAAGCACTCTCGTTGGTGGGACTGCACGAGCTGCCAATGGCCAGGAGCTCTGCTTTCAGGTGCCAGTGGTTTACAGCTGTTGTCTAGGCAACCAGCTGCCCAGGGCTTGGAGAGCTTGAGGACCATGGGAACCTGGTTGCCCAGACAACAGCTGCCGGGGCCAGAAGACCAAGTCTAGACTGTAACCAGCTTGGGTGTGGTCCCTCAGACCAGGAGGATGAGGACCCCAGGTCTAGGTGGCTCATCGTCTAGGTAATTGGGAATGAGTCCCTAGGCCACTTTCAGACACGTTGTTTGAGGGAGGGCAGTGGACTTCCTGAAATCTGACGGTTAGAAGCTTGAGCCATTGATTCCCATTAAAGAAAAAAGTTAACACAAAAAAATTGGGAAGTTTAAGAACATGAGATCACTGACAAAGTCTTTCAAGCTACAGAAATCATTAAGACACATTTCCAGCCTTTGAACTGCTCATCACCCAGAGATGAAGGCAGGGAAGTTACTGACTGCAAGTCAGCACTTTCCATGCTGACGGAACAGTGAGTGAAATTCCGTGGAAGGTGGAGAGAGCTCTTGAGGGCCCAGAGGGGCTCAGGCTGGCTTCACAGGAAGGGAGACAGGAAGGAGGGAGAAGGGCTCCCCAGGAAGAAGAGCAGAGAGCATTCTGGAAAGGGCAGGGGTGGAGGTGACACCACCTGACCCGGGGGCATGGGCTGACCACAGGAGGGAGCGGTTCTGCAGCTCTGTTCTTTCTTGACTTCCCCCGAGCTCATTGCCTGCAACAGAAAAGACTGACATCTCAGGCAGAAAGTTCTAGCTTTGGATGTTCAGCAACCTGATGGACCCACTGTTTTCTCCCATTTTCCCAGCAGGATCGAAGAGGGGGTGGCCTGGCTGGAAGAAATTCTGCATCTTTAAAAAGCTTGAACAACAAACTGGGGAGGGAGAAGATGACTCTTAACAAGTACGTGTTCAGCCAGGGCGATAGAGATCTGTAGTCATCGGCAGAAAACTCGGTTGAGTGATGCAAACAAGCCTTTGCATCTGGCGGGGGGGAGTCTCATTCTGCACAGCAGCATCAGCTTAGCCCCTGCCAGGCAGAGGGCAGTGGCTGAAATCCATCTCTTGTCTGTCACCAGGCCATGAACCGACAGGGGCCTCCCCAGAGTGGAGCACCTTCTTCTAAGTAGTATAAGCACTCTATATGGATGAGCAGGGCACCCAGAACTCGGCCCTGGAATTAGGAGCCCTATGTTCTAATCCCACTGTGGGACCCAGAAGGTACTGCCCTAACTACTTCCAGAGAAGTGGCTCTATTTCTCCATCATCTTATGAAACACAGCGTGACACAGTGGGTGAGAGGAAGTGTGCCAAAATGCCCTGGAGTTGGTATCAGATAAATGACCCAAGGAAACCCCAGGGACCAGCTCTGTGATGGTGGACAAGTCACTCAACCCTTCTGAGCCCAAGTTTCCTAGCTGTAAAAGGCAGATGAACATTGTTCTCTGTACGTGCCTGAGTTGCTATGGTGATCAGACAAGTTAATCAATACCCATAGCCTGTGGACACTCCCAAGACAGTCGTGTTTATATAAAAGAATCCAGGAGTGGGAGTCTGGTGACCCCACCGGGCCACTCAAGGACCATGTGAAAAGCTACTTGAGGGCCCTGATAGCATGTAGCCCAGCTGCTGACCTACTGGGGGGCCCCTTCCTCTCCTCCAGCTTCAGTTCCAACTAGAAAATGGCATAGCGGAATGAGATGATCCCAGACGCCCCTTCAAGCGCTGATCTTCTGTGCAGCTACAGTGCTGTAGAGCATGGTCTCTGTGGTGGGACTGTTCCAACCGTCAGACCTCCTTGGTCCTCAGTGAGGAGGTAAAATGAGGTTGTTCAGTCACTCAGTCGTGGCTGATTCTTTGCGACCCCATGCCAGTCTCCACTGTCCATGGGATACCCCAGTCAAGGATACTGGAGTGGGTTGCCATTTCCTACTCCAAACTGAGGCTGAGGAAGATCCAAAATGGTGAAACTGGGTCATGTTTGCATTTAACTTGTGGGTAGTCAGCTCTATGCACTAAATAATTAGTAATAATATTGGTATGATGAAAATAGAGAAATGTTTTGAATCAAATGCCTATAACTACAAGCCATCTATTTCTCTTTCATATTCAACCAGAAAAAAACAAAAAACAAAAAAGCAAGGATCTGCTCCAACATCAGAGTAAAAGTTTAGCTTTGAAAGGTCATATTCTATACAACTATGGGCTTCCCTGGTGGCTCAGACGCTAGAGAATCTGTCTGCAATGCAGGAAACCCAGGTTCAATCCCTGGGTTGCAAAGATCTCCTGGAAAAAGGAATGGCAACCCACTCCATATTCTTGCCTGGAGAATTCCTTGGACTGAGGAGCCTGGAAGGCTACATTCCATGGGTCACAAAGAGTCAGACATGACTAAATGACTAACACATGCCACACCACACACCTTCTATACAACTGTACCAACTGGACATTTATAGGAGATTTTCAAGATCAGTATAGGCTGTATACTATTTTTACTCAAGATTTCAGAGCTGAACCTCCCTCCAATACTGCAGGATTCAGAGTAATAGTAGTGCTAGGTTCAGCTCTGGAGTAATACTCGTGCTAAGTTCAATACTAGAGTAATACACGGATTCTTTACTGGCTGAGCAGCCAGGGAAGCCCTGTGATTAAAAATTACTTAGCAGAATAATTAATGATGCAGTAAGTGCCCACATCTGATTTAAAAGTTTTGTTTAAAGTAAGCTGCAAAACAGTACCTATCATATGTGCCATTTTTGTTTTTTAAATGTGTAAATAATTATATTCTGTAGGACTATGTTTGTAAAAACTCAAAGTAGAAAGGTGGAAACACTCTGAACGATGTGAGTGTCTCTCTCTGTGTACTGAGGTGTGCTGTGATTCCATTTCTCTCCTTTGGCTGGTCTGCTTTTAGTAATAATTCTTATGCCTCTGCAATCCAAGTTGTAAGTCGACGATTCATCTAAGAAGCTGCTGGGAAGAATGTCCAGAGGGTTCCAGAAGAACAGCAGTGGCTGGCCTTGGAGGCCCCATGACCCTGCTTCCCCTCTCTCAACTGGGAGCATATGTTGGAGCTCTCTGGGGCCTGTGATGTCACCGGCGGGCCAGCCCACCGCTGTGGTTATGATGTCGTCTGCTGTCTGGCTGCGTGGGTCTGTGGCCAGTAAGTGGCTGGAGAGGGGCAGTCCCTGGAGGCGGTCCCTCTGTCTCCTGCACAGGAAGCTACCCCCATGACTCAGTCTACAGGAACGTGCCACCATAGCCCGAGAAGCTCCGGGGCTGCAAAAGGGGAGCTGGCTAGGTCTGGGGCCGTGGGGATTTTGGCCTTAAGCCTCTGCTCTCGTGGGGGCCGAAACACCTGGGACCTCCCTGGTCATCCCAGCCTGCCTACCTCCTGCTGCTCCATCACTGAGAGGGCCCTTCTCATAGCTGTATCTACTGGACTTTGCAGGAGGTTTTCAAGGTCAGTTTTGATGATTCTCCAGCATTCCCAGCATTCCATGCTGACTCTGACCTTGGCCCCATGATAGGCCCTCTGGCCAGCAGCAGCCTCTGGTACCCCAACATGGTTAGTATCAGCCCATCCTTTAAAGAGCCAACTGCAAAGTCCCCTCTCCTCCTGTCACAGGGAGGCTGCCAGGTGCAGACATTCACGGCTCGAGACCTCATGCCAGACTTCTAGGTCCAAGTCCTTCTTACTGAGTGTGGCCTTGGGCAGGATTTCTCACTCCTCTGGATTTTGGTGAAATGGGTTTTTCACTGCTCGATTTGGATGAGAAGGAAATGAGGAATTTCATGTATGATCCTGGCAGAGCTCGACCTTGGTCAGGGTTACTGTGTGCTCTGGCACATGACAAATAATCTTTTGTGTCTCATTGCAGCTCCTTCTGGACATTTCTGGAACCTCTGGCACCTTATGTAAACCCTGCAAACTTCCTTTCTCATCAGTAAAAGGGGGATGGAAGTAATGATTAAGTCAGGACAGGTATCTAATGTTAGGGCTTTCCTTCATGGCTCAGATGGTAAAGCATCCGCCTGCCATTCAGGAGACCCAGGTTCGATCCCTGGGTGAGGAAGATCCTCTGGAGAAGGGAACGGAAACTAACTCTAGTGTTCTTGCCTGGAGAATCCTATTGACAGAGGAGACTACAGTTCATGGGGTTGCAAAGAGTCAGACATGAATGACTAACACACACACACACACACACACACACACACATCTAATGTTAAAACTGGAAGCAATCTCAGAGAGGGACAGCTAGTCTACCTTCTCTCTCAGGCACCTGGAGATCTTTATTAATAAAAAGGCAGGTCACTGAAAGACCAGACAGTGTTTCTGGGTCTTTCTGGTCCAGCTGACTGAGTTTGCTGGGTCTTGTTTTAAACCATTATGCACCCAAATCTTTGAACCAGTTTCAGCCCCTGTGAGCAAGAAAAGGGGTGAGAAGAGAGGAAAATGGTTGGTGACTTTTACCTTAGTGGCGTGAGAGACCACAACTAAAGGAGTTTTGCCCCGGTGTGTTGGGCATGACCTACTTAAAATATCAAAGTTCAAAGTGGAAGTAACAATAAGCTGTCTTTCCAGCAAAGTTTTCTCCGCCTGCTCCCTGTCTCTACCCTTCTGCCACTCATAAATCCCCACCTGTCTGCATGACCCATCAAACAGATGCAAGGTGTTACAGAGTTGGAAGGAGTGCCATCAGTGAGAAGGATTTCAGGACATTAGTGCATCACGGGGCTTGTGAAATCTTTAGGGAAAAATTACTTTGTTTGGAACATTACTTGATTCCTATTGTATAGGATATGTTTAGTTCCAACAAAATTCCCCCAAGATTCTCCCAGCCAAAAGATCTTGGCTTTAATTTATCCTGTCTGGTACCCTAGGGGCCCAAGGTCTGATGGTCCATGGGCCTTGGTAGCCATACAATAAGCTATCTTGAAGGGTGATATGATGTTTTTAGGAGGAGAAGGATGTGGGAGCCACAAGCATGGGGCCTGGATCTCAGCAAACAGCAAAAATGGTAGCAATGGTTGTACTTCCAATATGCTTGGTAAATGTATATGGTAGCCAAGGAGTTTAGTTTCTAACTTCTTCATGACCTATAGGCACTGTGTATTGGTCTTCTATTGCTGGCATAGCAAATTGGCTTAAAACAATACAGATTTATTTTATCACCATCTCTGTAGGTCAAAGGTCTGCCACAGTCACCCTAGGTTAAAGTCAAGATGTCATCAGGGCTGCATTTCTTACTGGAGGCACTGGAGAGGACTTCACTTCCAAGCGCCTTCTGGTTGTTTGTAGGATCCTAGGTGCTTGTGGTTGTAGGGCTGAAGTCCTTGCTGGCTGTCAGCTGAGGGGACACCCTTAGCTCCAGAGGCCTCTGTCTGGTCCTTGCATGCACTGCATCTCAGAGACATTGACTCCTTCTCATGCCTGGGATCTCCATGCCCTCTCTTTCTGCAGCATCTCTACTGCCCCTGGCTAGAGAAAGTTCTGTTTTCAAGGGATCAGGTGACTAGATTGGCCTCTACCCCAACTAGATACTCTAGAAACCTTCCTATATTAAAGCCCCTATCCTTAATCACATCTTCATAGCCCCTTTTGGCATATAACAATCTATTCATGGAGTCCTGGCACCGGAGCATGGCTATGTTTGCAAGGCCATTATTCAGTCTCGCATACCCCACAGTGAGTTCTGTGCCAACATGAGAATTCTGTCTGATATGGTGAAGTCTGAGTTTTCTCTTATTGCTCTGAGCACTGCTTGTGCTGGGAGCTTTCTAAGCACTTGGGGCATGAAACGGAAGTGATAATACTACCAAGAGGAAACAGAAACAGAACCTGACCTCTGTTGAGTATCTATGAGGTGTCACATGACTTCCTGCATTTTCTCTAATGATCAAGAGCATCCCAGTGTACAGATGAGAAAACTGGGGTTGAGGGGTTCGACAATGCATCCAAGGTCATCCAGCTTATATGCTGCACAGTCAGGAGGCACCTGCTCGTTCCTTCTGGGCCCTCCAAGTTCTAGACCCTGCAGTCTACAGAGGGGAAGCATCACATCTGCTGGAACCAAGCCCTGGACCCTCCCCACCAGGGGCCACTTCCCTCTTCCCTGGAGTGTGAGGCTGTCTGCCTCTGTGACCTCCCTGAGTACACTCAGACCCTGGGGTTTTCCCGGGGCAGTTGGAATGGGGAGCCAGCTGGCCTGCGGTTCTTGACCTGGATGCCCAGAGTTCTTATACAGAACCAAGAGGGGAGACTATGGCGCTGGGTGGGCTCTGGGCCCTAAAGTCTCCTCTGGCCGAATTTACATGTTCTTGACTACCCAGGTGTGCACCTTCCTCTTTTTGATGACCCAATGTATTTATAACTCATCCTTCAAAGGGTAATGAGCGGTTGGCTTCAAACTGCAGTCTTGTAGAGAACCAGGAACAAATTAGGTGTTAATACATGCTGTTGAACTAAGTGAGAAGGGCCGTGGCAAAGAGGCAGAAAAATCGAAATAAAAAATCCTGCATTTTAAGTCATTCATCTCTAGTTACTAATTATTCCTAATTATGATAATCGCCTCTTGATCAGCTGCTGCATACAGAAGCTTTTAGCTGCTGTTGATAGCCATGAACTTACTTTTCATGGGGCTCCTAAGAGGTGTAGATATGGAATTTCATCACTAACTCTGGAGGCATCCAGCGATGTTAAGTAACCTGGTCTAGGATACAGAGCTGGCAAGGCACAGAGTCTGGATTCAAAGAGGCAGGTGTGCCCTCTGCCAACTCACAGCCAACCAGGCCAGGCAGAGACCAGCCAGGCCTTTGGGTCCCTGGTTTTACAGGAGTCTCACAACTCCTGTGTTATTGGTCATTTTCCTCCCCTATTTTACAGTGAAATAAACCAAGCTTCAGAGAAGTCAAGGGGCCTGTGCTAGAAGGGCCAATGGAAAGAGGAAAGAATAGTGGCTTCAGCTTTGGTATCTATGCTACACTGTCCTTCTCTGAGACCACGTCAGTCCAGACACTGGGCTGGTGTCTGAGGTCACACTGACTTTTCCACCATGGAACAGGCTGGAACTCCTGGGTCTTCTCTCTGCTGCTGGGGGTAGAGAGGGGCATGTCTTTTTTTGTCCTAATTTGCACTTTTTTCTTCCTCAAACACTCTTCCCTCAGCTTTCCCATGACTGGCTGCGTCCATTAGTGAGATACACACAAATGCCATGTCCTCATGGAGGGCCTCTGGCCAGGCACACAGCTGGACTAGGGGATGCTCGGGGACAGCTGAACCAGGGCGAGGGAGGAAGGTGGAAGGTTCTTTCAGAGGGAGGGGAGACCCAATAAATTCCAGCTTGAATAAAAAGAAACAAAGAGAAGGAGAAGATTCCAGGGGTTATCTCAGCGGAGGACCAGCAAGCAAAGGCCTGGGATGAACTCCGGGTCCCATCTCCTCTTTGAAGGTGGCCACAGCCCCGTCCAGGCAGCACGTTGGCAGAGCCTCAGACACTGATCACTGCACCCATGCTCATTGGTAAAGCCCCCTCACTTGTCTGTTTCCCAGCCTTGACTCACTTTCTAACCTCGGAAAGGCCCAGAAGCTTGGCTCACATGGGCACGAGCGGGACAGGGGTCCCAGCTCGGCATTCAAGCCTTGCTCCAGGGCTGGAGGCTGAGCACTTGGGTGGAGGGTGGAGGCAGAACCATCGAGGGTAGGGACAGGTAAGCAGCCCTGGAGTCCTGGGCAGATGGGAAGCTGATGGGTAAGGGACTCAGAAGGGACCTCGGGCTCCCCTGGCGAGTGAGGAGCCCCCCAGGCTGGACGGAGGCAGCTCCTGAGTGTGTGAGCTCACCAGCTCACCAGATGTTGTGGCACTTCGAGGGCTCCTGCATGACAACTGGGAACCAGCTGTGCCTTACTCTCGCAGGGGATGGAAGGGGGCCTGCCTAGAACACCATCCCCACCCAGCCAAGCTGTCTGTGCCAGGCTCACTGTTATTCATCCTTCATACTCAGCCTGGGACCACCTTCCTGGAGAACTTTCTGCTGTCTGACTTAGATGCCCCCTCTGGCTTCTAGGACCACTGTTTTGTCTCTATCATCACACTCGTTGCCCTCAATTGAGACTTTGCTTACTTGTCTGAGCTCCTCTAGGCTTGGAGCTCCTCAAGCATTGAAACTGTTTATCTTTGTATTTTTTGCACCGAGCAGAAGGCCTGGCCCAATATAGGAAATGAGTTAAGCAGAAGCATTTATCAGTCATGAAAACATCTTCCAGTGATTGTCTATCCGTTTCAAATTATGCAGGATGGTGGTTTCTCTAGCCTCACAGGAGCTTCGCAGCTCTGCCAGCAGAGTGATGACTTGTCCACATTTCCCAGACGAAGCTCAGGCCCAGATTGGTGGAGGGGTTTGGCTCATTCACTGGGAGAGCTGCTGAGTCAGCACTCAGACTCCCATCTGAATCTGCAAGCCATGTATCACCCTTAAGGCAGTGAGATCCAAACCTGGCCGAGACCCATTAAGGAGGATGTAAGAACACACACATTCCAGGAAGATACTAAAAAAAGAAAAAGGAAGATGGAGGGAAGGAAGAAGGAAAGAAGGGAGGGAGGAAGAGAAGGGAGAAAGAAGAGGAAAGAGATTGTAAATGCTAAATAAAGCAAGAACCTGTACCTTAATGCTATAGTCTAAACAGAAATCACTCTAAAACATGGCATGATTTTAAGGAACTGATAGTCTCATAAAAGAGAAGCTATTTGATCTTGAGGCTGGGCATAATCCTCTTGAAATGCCCAGGGACTGCATCACAGACCAAATGTATACTTCTAGCTCATGGCTTGGCCTGCAAACAGTGTCTATCAAATTCTTAACCGGGTAAATGATGTGAACTGTGTTTTAATTGTGGGAACTACCCCTAGGGAACAAAGCATGTCAGCTTAGTGAGGCTGAAGGACAAAATGAACCTCAGGACGTGGACAGCAAAACAGAAGAAAAGAAGAGGAGGAAGTGTCAGGAAAAAAAAAGCACGCTCATCATTTACATAGCAAGCTAACAGTTATTAGAAAATGGACGGCATAAGGAAAAAAAAAAGATCTTGTTCAGAATTACAAAAGTATCCAAAAGAAGAAATAAGAATTGCACTGTTATTGAGCTTGTGGAGGTCTGTGATGGGAGGCTGGGTGAGGCGAAGTATGCTAAACCTTCATCTTTCTCAACAGGAAATCAATAGTCCTAGTATGAAGCTGATAAGTCAAAAATACACACCATGGTATGTAAAGCAGACAGCTAGTGGGAAGTTGCCGTACAGCGCAGAGAACTCAGCCCCATGCTCTGTGATGACCTTGAGGGGTGGGATGGGGGTGGGAGAGGCTCAGGAGGGAGGGTTATAGGTATACGTGCAGCTGATTCACTGTTGTTGCACCCTGGAAACTAACAGCATTGTAAAGCGGTTATGCTCCAATAATAGAAAAAAATACTCTTGGAAAAGAAATAAAATAAGCAGGTTGTAAACATATGGCTAAAAAGTAAAATAAAAAAAAAAAAAAGACACTGTCTAGAATCATGGGGGAGACCAAACTAAAATGAAACTGTGAGACAAAGTTGGGAAAATGGACTTAATGGCAGACTGGAAACCAAGGGAGGGCGTTCCTTAAGCACCTGGTATTTCTTAGATTTAGGAGCCCCACCCAAGACCTATGCATCCTCAAATATTTGGGAACAGGAACCTCAGGTCATTATCGGGCACTGTCCAGACCCGTCTTGGACAAATTGCCTGATGGCCTTGAGTGGTCTGGGAAGAGCAGGGAACCCAGGAGTCCCTGAGTACCCAACAATCTACGCCCCGCCCCGCCCCAGCTCACAGCTGTGTTTCAACTTCCCTTTGAGAAGGTTCCTCGCCTCATCCCCTTGTCTGTCCGAGTTGCTTCCAGCTCAGGCGGAAGCTGACTCAGACCAGCGCAGGGCTCCTGGGAAATGTCATCACTTCCCTTCCTGATTCCTGCTGCACTGACCCCCAAGGTCACTCTGGGTATCAGGGGGGAGGTGCTACCCCCTTCACCTCTTGACTCCTGGGTGACTCTCGCCTTGATGTCAGGCATTCTGGGGCCTTCCTGTCCTTGGCAGAGAAGGAGAAAGTTTATGACGTCTTCATGGTTGCCCTGACCCATGTCAAGCTGGCCCAGCCCATCTGGGAACAGACGTGGACCTGCAGAGGCATCTGAGTGCTGTAGGAGAAAGTGCTGGAATGGGAACTGGGCCCGATGGGGTGAGTGTAGCTCAGCGCCTTCCTTGTGATGCGGGCTCAGGCCTCCTCCAGCGCAAAGGATGTAACTACCATATGTGTCTCTTTGGCCAGGCGTTTTTTGAGAGCTGTCTCAGGGCAGGACCAAGGTGGCCTGGTCCTGGGACCATCTGATTCCTCATCCCTGCCTTCTTCACAGGCGGACTCATCCATAGCAGGTGCCCCGAGTCGACGGTTAACTGTCCGGGCTCTGGGGACATCGTGTTAGTGTTTTCTGTTGGTGTACACAGCAGCTCCGTCAGCAGGGTGAACCTGCAGACTCAGCATTATGATAATGACAGGATGTTCAAATGGGATGTTTTCTATCTCAGTTTTCAGAGGCTGAGAACAAGTAGCAGGTGGCATCCGGTGCCAGGCCCTATGTGCATGGCTGACAAAAGGGGTGGTCCTGGTGGGCTCTGCAAGCATTAGTCCATCACCCAACCCGACCTTGTTGGAAAATGTGAACGCTCCATTTTCTGAGCTATCAGTGGTGAATTTGGGGTTTTGATATTGGACAGCTGAGAACTTACTGTTATCAGGAAAATAATGAGGTGTGTCTGAGCTTTGTTCCAAGAAGGATAAAACCTAGCTCTGAACAAGTGCAGTAATAAGTTACTTTTCTGTGGTTGCTGTAACAAATCAGCCCATGTTTATGGGCTTGAAACTACATGAATTTATTATCTTACAGTTCTACAGATAAGAAACTGACATACGTCTCAGCAGGCTAACTGAGCATCAGCAGGCTCATTCCTTTCTAGAAGTTGTGGGGGAGAATCCACTCCCTGCTTTTTCCAGTTTCCAGGGGCCACTCACATTCCTGGGCTCATAACCCCTTCCTCCGTCTTCAAAGGGGCGTCCCAGGTGGCTCAGTGGTAAAGGAATCCACCTGCCAATGCAGGAGATGCAGGAGATGTGGGCTTGACTCCTGGGACGGGAAAATTGCCCAGGAAATGGCAATCCGCTTCAGTATTCTTGTCTGAAAAACTCCATGGGCAGAGGGGCCTGGCAGGCTACAGTCCACAGGGTCGCAAGAGTTGGACATGACTTAGCAGCTAAAAGCAACAAAAACCAAAACTACCTTGGGCTTCCCTGATGGCACTAGGAGTAAAGAATCCACCTGTCAATGCAGGAGATGCAAGAGATGAGGTTAGATTCCTGGGTTAGGAAGTTCCCCTGGAGTAGGAAATGGCAACCCACGCCAGTATTCTTGCCTGGAAAACCCCATGGACAGAGGAGCCTGAAGGGCTACAGTCCAGGCGGTCTGGTAGAGTTAGCAAAGAGTCAGACACAGCTGAGCAACTGAGCAATGCAAAAGGTGGATATGAACTTATTTGGAAATATGGGATTTGCATATGTAATCATGGATCTCAAGATAAGATCATTTTGGATTTAGAGTGTCCTTATAAGAGAAAGGAGAGGCAGGTTTGACGTGCAGAGAAGTCCGTGTGAGGACAGAGGCAGAGATGGGAGGGAACTCCCAGAAACTGGGGGAGGAGCATGAAACAGATTATCCCCCAGGGCCTTAGAGACAGTGGCTCTGCTAGCCCTTTCGTGTTGGATTCTGGCTTCCAGAACTGAAATCATTCACTGCTGTTGCTTTAGTACTACCCCCCTGACCCTTTAGGGTAATGTGTTAGAGCAGCCACAGGGAGCAATCAGTGATCTCACCCACTCCCAGCTCTGGATCACCCAGGAGACCCAAACAAGGCCTGGAAAGGCAGAGCACACCTCCTGGGTGTCCCCTGCCCCCTGTCTGAGCCCCCAGGCCCAGGAAGTTGCTCCTGAATTAAGGGAACCTGGATGCACCAGGGCCATGACCCCTGACACGGGCAGTTGGGCTCATTGGATTCCACAGTCCACACTGGACTGAGGAAGGAAAGAGGTGCTTCAGGCCAACTCCAACCCTGGGCCAAGAAAGAATGGCCCCAAGGATAAGAGGGCAGGGTCAACTCTCATGGTCTTGGGAGCAAAGGCTAATTTTGTGGCAGAGTGACAGCTGTCTACCCAACAATTTTCTCTCCACTTCTCTCAGCTAATTGCACCCCAAATGTCTCCTGCTAGAGGGAACAATTCATGCCTAGTCTAATCAGATCATGGTAAGCCCATTCCCTACTGTCTAAAAGTCTAAAGTAACTAGTCTAAAAGTGAGAACACCATTCTATTATGGACAATGTGATGTAAAGGGAAATATTCTAGGACTTTCCAGGAAAGATTTTCCTCCAAGGAAAGAAAGAAGCGCTTGAAGGCAAGGCCCTTGGTACTCTGTCCTGCTTATTTCCAGCATGGGATGCTGTCAGGAGGGGATGTAATGTCTGGAGCTGTGGCAGCCATAACGTGTTAGTGAAGTGAACCATCATCCATGGGCTGAAGATAGTAAAGAGGAAAGGTTACACAGAGTCTGGGTCCTTGATGGCACCACTAAGCCACTGGTCAATCTCAGGACTACTTGCCTCTGGAAGTATCCTTTAGTCAAGGCACTGTTGTTGGGTACTTGTTTACTTACATGGAACCATCTTCAAAAAAAAAAAAAACAAAAAACCAAACACCTATAATGCATGTTAGAGGTCACCTGGGGGTTTCAGTGCTATCAATGGGCTTTTACAAGAACATAGACTTATCTGATGTCCAGGAAGTGCAGGGAAACAAAAATCAGAAGACTTGAGTTGAACTCTGATCCTCCACCTCTCCCCTGCATGAATTTAGGGACCCTATAAGCCTTTCTGAGCTCCGCCTTCCACATCTGCAGAATGGGAGTGATAGTCCCAACATATGAATATTCACTGATTTTGGTCTGAGTTCAAATGAGATGACTTGTGAACACAACTTGTGACATGTCATGTAAACGACAGACTGTGAACCAGCTCCACCTGCTTTAACTTTGGGTTAATTGTGTGTGTGTATAATGTGGGAGAGCGAGGGGAGAGAAACGGGAGAGAGAGAGAAAGGTTCTCGGGGGCGGGGGGCGGTGAGGGATTTAAATAGAAGATAACAGAAGATTTGCCTTCATAAGTGTGTCCCATAGGAGGTGAATGATAAAATCAGGTGCTTACCTGGGAACGCACGTCAACCAAAAGCTAGAGAGAATTCTGCATCCTTGCACCTCTTTCCTCTCACACTCAGGTCCTGTCACCTCTAATTTCTGAAGGGTTTGTGGATCTGTGCCTTTCCCCACTCCCACCCCATCCTCACTGCTCACTGCCTCTCACTCAGAATACTGTCCCAGCCTGAGGTGGCCTCCCACCTCCGTTCTGGAGTCTTCACAAGAGAATTCTTTCTAACACACAGGTGAGACTGTCTCCTTCTGGGCTTTGCCCTTGATAGATCCCCATTCCCTGGGCCACTGTTCACCTGCCTGCCTCTCCCGGAGGGGAGGGTCCTTGCCCACACCTCCCCACCCCCCGTACCCTGCACGGGGCCTGGTGCAAAGGGGATGCTCCATCAACATTTGTCAGAAGGAAACAGCACCCTGGGATTCAAACTTTGGGAGGATTAAGACGTGGTTTGGTATCTCCCAAGGACTGTCTGAAATTAATGAATCTGAGTCACCAATGCTTTTCTGCACGTAGACACTTTATTGACAGTTAGTGGCTATGGTGGGGAATAAGGTGTCCAGGGTGGTAGTTGGGATGGGACTGGTCACTTGCTATAGGTCTTGGAGGCTAACTCTGGGAGACCCAGGAGGTCCTCTGTCAGCCCAGAGCCAGCCAGCTGGTCCTCCTCTTCGCTTTCTGCTGACGACCCGTCCTTAGCTTCATCTGAAATAGGAGAGACAAGGCCGGTCCAATCTGGATCCGATTTCTCCCTCATCTCTTCCCCTATGACCCAAAAGAGACCCCAGGCTCTGATGGGAGCTCCCTAGTAACGCCCCTCCAGAGGGACATTTCTGGGGCGGGGCTCCAGACTTATAGCCTGACTCTAGGGACATCCTAAGAGCATGATGGCCTTGGGTTCATCAACTGAGAAGATAAAATCAGAGTTGAGGACTTCCCTGGTGGTCCAGTGGTTAAGAATCTGCCTGCCGATGCAGGGGACACGGTTTGATCCCCAGTCTGGGGAGATTTCATGTACCGCAGAGCAAGGGAGCCCGTGTGCTGCAATTGCTGAGCCCGAGACTCACAACTACTGAGCCCATGCCTCCTAGAGCTTGTGCTCCGCAACAGAAGGAGAAACCGGCACCCCGCAACTAGAGAAAGCCCGTGCAGCTAGGAAGACCCAGCATAGCCAAAATAAATAAATAAGTAAAAATAATAATAAAAGGCAGAGTTGAGAGTCTAAAACTCAAGTTGCTTCCCTGCTAAGTGCTCCACCCTTTCGCTCCCCACATGAAGAGCTCCTGTCAAGCTGAAAACCTCAGCCCCAGCGTCACCTCCCCCAGGAAGCCTTCCAGAGGCTCCGGGGAGATGCCGGCCCTCCCTCCCTTGGGACCTCACTAGTGCAGGGTCAGACTTCCACCATGGCACCACAAAGCGGAAGGGCCTTTGCTGGTTATGTCACTCAGTCCCCTATTCTTCCGGAAGCTTCTGCATCACTCTCTCTATTCCCAGTGTCTTCATGATTCACTTCCTCTCAGCACCTTTGCAACACGAAGTTCTCTTCAACAGCAAGAGATGAAATGCCCACTTCTGCCCTGGCAGAAACCCCTCTCTAAGCCGTTTCAGCCAAGCCTCCAAGGGCAGAGAGCAGGAAGTTCAAGGTCTCTCCCCACAACAGTGCGGCCTGCCTGCGGTTCCCTTCTCCACCCTCCCAGCCCTCCCCGCCCCGGGCCCCCAGGGTCTTCTGGCTGTTCCCCCATCAGAACAGGAGACCTTGGCAAAGAGGACCCACTGCCCCCACCCCCAGACTGTGAGCCCCCCACGGGAAGGGGCGATGTCAACGGCATCCCAGGGACCCGGCGACCTCTTGCTCCCCACCTGCCGAGGTCTTCAGAGACTGGATGTACTTGGACCAGAAGGAGCAGTCGGCTTTTTTCAGGCCCTGTCGATTGGGGAGCAGGACACTGAGCTCCTTGTAGCTCTCTGCGCCATCGCGGGGGACAAAGTCAGGCCAGGGGGCTGCAAATTCAGGCGCTCTCCTGGAGAACTCGTGAGGGTAGTTGGGATTTCTGGGGAAATGAGAAGAAAGAAACACCCATGAGGAACAATGCTCTTTCCTTTCATCATGTGAGATCACTGCCCACTCGCACACAGCCTCTGAGGACCTAGTCACACATCTTTAGGTGTCGGAGCAGGAGTTGAAAACCACCCCCAGTCTGATTCCAGGGCTGTGCTCTGAAGAGCTGTGCTGCACGTGAGTAGAGACACAGAGGCCCTGACTCACCCCTCTTAGGCCATTTCTGGAAGAGGAAAAGACGTGAGTTCAGGACCCAGCCGTGTTTCCCAGGACCTAGTCCTGCCCTTCTGATTTTCTGATGGCTTAGGAAGTCACCACGTCCCTTTCAATCCTGGTGATCTTTGCTCTGTCAGTGTCTGGAATGCCTCTTTGCCCAAGGCCTGGGCAGGAAGGTGGGCCTGGAGCTGGACAAACTTGCTGGCCACCTACAGGTCAGCTCGTCCTTTGAAGTTTCCAGGGGGCTGAGCGCTGAGCTAGGTGAGCGCTGCTTGTCGGGTGTAAGGGGACACAGCTAAACCACAGGGGTCGGGGCGGCAGTGAAGCAGGAACTGGCTTCGGGAGAAGGAGTGGTGAGCACAGTGGCCGGGCTAGAACAGAGTGTGTGGGAAGGCCGGGGGGAGACGAGGAAGGGTCTCGAGTGCTGGAACTCCATTTGATCATCTAAGATGGCAGTCCTGCACTTGGGATGATTCTGCCTTCCAGGGGGCACTTGGAAATGTCTGAGATATTTTTGTTTTCATAAATGGAAGGATTGATGATGAAGCTGAAGCTCCAAAATGTTGACCACCTGATGCGAAGAGCCGACTGCTTGGAAAAGACCCTGATGCTAGGAAAAATTGAGGGCAAGAAGAGAAGGGAGTGACAGAGAATGAGATGGTTGGATGGCATCATCAACTCAATGGACATGAGTCTGAGCAAACTCTGGGAGATAATGAAGGACAGGGAAGCCTGGCGTGCTGTAGAGTCAGACAGGAATGAATGACTGAAAAACAACAACATAACTGGAACACGGGTGACGTGCTTCCAGCATCTAGCGGTTGGAGGCCAGGGATGCTGCCAGACAGCCTACAGTGCCTAGTAAGTCCCGCCACAGACTCACCCAGACCAACGTCAACAGTGCCGAGGGTGAGAAAGTCTAGAGCCATCCAAGGGAGTGCATGATTGGGATGCTTCTGCACCAAGGTCACTTTGGGTGGAAGGGGAGACTGAGTCAGGGAGACCACTGGCAGGGAGGCAAGGGTGAGTCCACTGATGCAAAGTGTGACCTTTGCGTTCAGAGGGAGGGGAGGGATGCACACGACAGCCTCCATGCTCACGTGGTCCACTCACCCCGATCGGATGAAGTTGGAAAAATACTGCATGATTTTCAGGGAAAGGCTTTTCTCCTCCAGAGTAAACTGCCCCTCGTAGGCAGGGTAGAAGGGAACCCCAAAGGCATACAGGACATCTGTCAGCAATTCCAGGCTGGGAAAACACACAGAAAGAAGAAGAAACAAAAGTTAAAGGAATAATAAACTGCTGGAAGAACCCACATGAGCCAAAACCCAGTATTCATGCCCCATTGAAGATTTTCTCTCTTTAAGTCTTAGATTCCTGTATGCATGTATGTGCTTAGTTGAGTTGAGATTCTGCTTGGCCCTTAGTCCAGTGGCCCCCTTGGGCAGATTCTCGGCACATAGATAGGTTGAAGAGTACCCAACTCTGAGAATGCAACTCCCTGGAAACATCTGTAAGCCTAAGCAGTTATCTAAGACAATGTTCTCTTGACCACATTCCATGATACTTAGAACACTATCAATGAACATCTGTTGAAAGTAACTTGTGTTTTCAACCCCTTCCCTGTGCTAGTCCTTGTTCATATACAGCTTATACTCTCCAACTCTTTTCCAGGTTGACATTCATCCATGTAACCCACTCAGTACAATGCCTGGCACATAACTGGTCAATAATACATATGCTACACTGAACTGGAGATCTAATAAGCAGCAGGCAGGAGGGAATAAAGATTTGGAAGCTCAATGAGTGGTTGAAATGGACTGAGCTGGCGATGGGGAGACCAGTCCAGGGGTCCATGGGTCCACGGGAGTGAGTGCTGGGAGAAAGGCTGGAGGGACTTTAAAGCAGTGTAGTAGAGAATCTGACTTTTCCCAAGAAGTCTGGCCCATGCCCTCTGGGGGCTGGGAAGTAATCTATGCCATACTGATGTGAGTGTCTTTGTTTAGGGCGGCACTTTGTTGGCCACATTGGACCTTCCTTAAATGTAGCAGTATCAGCACAGGGGCTGGCCATGCCAGATCAACCACGTGACTTAGAGTGGGGGGGCTATGGGTCACATAACAGTCAACCTGGAGACTGAGGTTAACCACATAGGCAATCAATCAAGCAATCAATCATGCTTACGTAAAGGGGCTCCTATCAAACCTCTGAGCACCATTTGAAGGCACCTCCCTGGTTGATAACACTCTGGGTCATTGTTGAGTAAGCCTCAACAATGTTGTCATTGTTCAGTTGCTAAGTCATGCCCTACTCTTTGCCATTCTATGGACTGCAGCATGCCAGGCTCCCCTGCCCTCCACTAACTCTGGAAGATTGCTCAGATTCATATCCACTGAGTCTGTGATGCTGTCTAACCACCTCATCCTCTGGTGCCCCCTTCTCCTCCTGTCCTCAATCTTCCCCAGCATCAGGGTCGTTTCTAATGAGTTGGCTCCTCACATCAGGAGGCCAAAGTATTGGAGCTTCGTTGTCACACATCAGTGTTCAGAGCCTGACCCTCACGATTCCACAGGGAGAGGACAACAGCGGAGCTTCACATTTGGAAGCCGCCTGGACTCTGGGCTCTGCCTCTCTTCCTTTGCCTGATCTTAATCTACATCCTTTCCTTGTGACAACCTCAACCATGACTACAGCAGCTTTCCATGAGGTCTGTGAGTCCTTCCAGTGAATTTTCAAACCAAAAGGTGGTTTGGGGAACCCCCCAAATTTGCACTTGTCCTCAGAAATGAGCGTGGTCTTGTGGGGAGGCCGTGTTCTCTGACCTTGCACTTGGCCCAATTTATCACGAGAGCCAATTTCTTAACTTTATAGATGAGGAATATGAAGTTCAGAGAGGTTTCCTGACTTACTCAGAGACAGCAGTAACTTGACCAGGAGAGTTGGGTCAAGAACACTGCTAAGAAGGCATGATGCTAACAAAAGACCTGAGTGGAGTGGCCCAAGGACACTGTCCCTGGTCTTGGCTTCTCTGCTTTCAAGCCGAGCGATTTCTCAAAAAGTGCTTGACCGCCCTGATTTCCTGTTTTGTCATCTTTGGAATGAGTGTGAAATGCCTGCTACACATGGCTGCAGTGAAGTCTGAAATAAGATGGGGGATGCAGTAGGTACTTGAAAGCGTGGCCCACTTCCTTCTCATCCATCATTCTACTTCCAGATTTAATCAACCATCTTTGAGGTGTCAGCGGCATCTCTGAGCAGGGGAACAGAGTCACCAGTGATTGTCATCAGTGCTGGTACAATGGGCAGATAGGCCCAGTGCTGGTCCTGGGAAAGGGCTTAGATTACATGACTCTCATGTAAAGGCAATTTGTACAGAGACTAAACTGCTCTAAAGCAAGACGCAAAGATGTGTGACTAGACAGTGGACTCTGGCTCAGAGTGACCCACTGTGATGACCCCAGAGATGGGAAGGGAGACCCCCAAGATTAGGGATGTGAAGGGGGACATTTCAAGCGCATAAGGGGCCTTCTCTGCCGTCCCTCACCTGCTTAGGCTGGGAGCTGCCGTGACCCACGGGCCTGAGGTTGGGGCTGGGGCCTGGTGCCCAGTCTAGCCTGGGGACTTCCTAGGGGCTCGAGAGCCAGAGTGCCTCCTGTGACCATCAGACTTGTGACTCGCAGCGGGGCACAGAAGAAATGACACGCTACTGAGTCACTTAGCTGAGACCCTGCTCTATCTGTCACTTGTCACCCGTGTAACTTTAGATGAGTCATTGATGTCTCTGAGGCTGAGCTTCTTCATTGTGAAATACAGATCAGCACATCAATGGCACGTGGAGGCTATTAAAACAAGTGTTTCACAAATGCAGGGAACTATTGTGATTATGGTTTTTATTGTTCAGTAGCTAAGTTGTGTCCAACACTTTGTGACCCCAAGGACTGCAGCATGCCAGGCTCCCCTGTCCTCCACTATCTCTGGAAGATTGCTCAGATTCATATCCACTGAGTCCATGATGCTATCTAACCACCTCATCCTCTGATGCCCCCTTCTCTTCCTGCCTTCAGTCTTTCCCAGCATCAGCTTCTTTTCCAATGAGTTGGCTCTTCGCATCAGGAGGCCAAAGTGTTGGAGCTTCATCTTCAGTATCAGTCCTTCCAGTGAATATTCAGGGTTGATTTCCTTTAGGAATGATTGGTTTGATCCCTTGCTACCCAAGGGACTCTTAAGAGTCTTCAGTATCAAAATTCAAAAGCATCAATTCTTCAGTGCTCAGCCTTCTTTATGGTCCAACATTCACATCTGTACACAACTACAGGAAAAACCATAGCTTTGACTATATGGACCTTTGTTGGCAAAGTGATGTCTCTGCTTTTTAATATGCTGTCTAGGTTTGTCATAGCTTTTCTACCAAGGAGTAAGCATCTTTTAATTTCATAACTGCAGTCACTGTCCACGGTGATTTTGGAGCCCAAGAAAAGAAAATCTGTCACTGTTTCTGGTGCCTCCATGAAAGGCATCATAGAAGGAACATGAGACAGTTTGAGTCCCCAGGACCAATGGTGCTCAGAATAACAGTCCTAAAGGGTGATGTCTCTTTGCAGCTGTTGTCAGGTACCCTGATCCACTTAGAACCAAGGTAAGCTTTCCTTCAGTCCTGAGCAGGGAGGAGGAAGTGGCACCAGAATTTATAGGTTCTGGGACCCGAAGAACCAAGCCCCTTGTTCGGTGACAAAGCACCCACGGTCAAGCTCAGACAAAGCCCAGAGCCTGCAGTCCCCACCTGGACCATTCAGCAGCCAGCTCTCCTCAGCCCCTGTTCACAGCTACCGTTTCCCAAGCACCCGTGATGTGCCAGAAACTGTGGTTGATCTTTGATCAGCAACATTCAGGACCAGCCAGGAAGTAAGAGCAGCATGTGCATCATTTGCAGGTGATGACCCAAGGCCCAGAAAGGTGATACGTCACAGGAGAGCCAGGGTCCAAAGCTGTCTCTCAGACCCCAAATCCTGTCTTCATCTACTTTACCTATAGGGGAGGGGGCTGAGGACCACTACAGGGTGCTAATGCCCCATGAAAGGGAAAGGAACGCAGGACAAAAAACACCAGAAAGGTGTTCATGTTGTGACAAGGGCGACAGAGACCTCTCACCTATGCCCACACTTGGTAGTTCGCCAGTCCCTTTCACCCTTATGATCCCCAATCCCTGTGAGTAGATGGTGTGGAGTGATTTGCAGAGTTTTACACTGGACAAAAACCGAGGCTCTAATACGTCATTTTCCTGCCAAGGCCCTGAAACTCAGCAACGATGCGGGGACGAGGCCTGCGATTCCAAGGCCCGCTGTCCTGGCCTCGTGGCATGGGCTTCTCCGTCAGCACCCCCACCACTGGGGTGCTCGAGGCCTGTGCCTCTCAAAGGTTGTGGGTGAACGAGGGGGGCCTGGAGTCTCAGGGGTCAGCCTCTCCCCTCTGTTACCCCCAGCCCAGCCTGCTCCTCCTGGATGGTGTGTGGAAGGGAGCCACCTGCAGAGAAAGTAGCTCTATTCCTTTCCTACTGCTGCCCTAAGAAGGGTTTCCCAGGTGGCTCAGTGGTAAAGAACCTGCCTGCCAATGTGAGAGACGAGGATTTGATCCCTGGGACAGGAAGAGGCCCTGGAAGAAGAAATGACAACCACTGCAGTATTCTCAACTGGAAAATGTTTGGAGAGCTACCGTTTATGGGGTCGCAAAGAGTCGGACATGGCTGAGCAACTAAATAAGAGGCTTAAAACAACAGGAATGTACTATCTCGCAGGTTCTGGAGTTCAAAGGCCCAGCATGGGTCTCCCTGGGCCAAAATCAAGTGGTCAGTGGGTTCCATTTCTCTGGGAGTCCCTGCAGAAGGACCTGTTTCCTGCTCACTGGGTGGGGAGCCGGGGGCTGTGTCAGAACTGAGATCCCATGGTTCATGGTCCTCTTCCTCCATCCTCAAAGCCACAGCACGCAGTGGAGTCCTCCTCTCCCCCCATCCCTCTGACCCACTCCTCTGGCACCCCTCCGGCCTTGAGGACCTCACGTCGTTAGATCGAGCCCACCTGGGGATTCCTGAATCACCTCCCAACTCAAGGTCCTTAATCTTAATCACATCTGCCAGGACCCCTAACCATATAAGATGACGTATCCACAGCCTGGGGAATTCGGGATGTGGACATTTGGAGGGGCCATATTCTGCCTCCCATTGTGGCCTTTCTATCACTACTTCCAAAGAAAGCTGCATTCCAAATGGTGTCATGAACAGAGTTCAGATCCTGACTCCATCACTTAGTACCTGTGAAGTCTTATAGAAGATCCATAACCACTCCAGGCTTCAGGGTCCACATCGGCAAAAGGGTGAAGCAATTGCACTTCCAAACATTAAGTGAGGTTTAGCAACAACAATTTTCAAACCTCTTGCGCAGTTCTGGCTCCAGTGCCCAATCCCATTTCCTTTACCTTATAAGAACCATCAGAAAGCCTAGGAGTAAGGGTCTTTAACTTGGGGCTTCCCTTATAGGGTTTCAGAGGACCACAAATTCCCTGAAACTAGGTGTGACCTGCTGTGACAGTGTGCATGCGCATCTTTCTTGGGAGAAGCTTCACAGCTTCCACCACATTCCCGGGAAGATCACGGGCCCATGGTGTGCTGGTGAACACTTAAACCTTGGCCTTTGCCAATGTGCACGGTCTTCTGCCCATGCATGTGTGTGTGTGTGCTCAATCGCCACAGTTGTGTCTGACTCTTTGCGACCCTATGGACTGTAGCCTGCCAGGCTCCTCTGTCCATGGGATTCTCCAGGCAAGAACACTAGAGTGGGTTGCCATGCCCTCCTCCAGGGGATCTTTCCAACCCAGGGATCGAACCCATGTCCCTTACGTCTCCTGCATTAGCAGGCAGGTTCTTTCCCACTAACGTCACCTGAGAAGCCCCCTCATGCCTGTAGACAGTACCAAACTACTAAAGAGACATCATAAAACATGGAGTTGGGAAGAGAGGTGCACACTGGTGGTGCTCCAGCCCACCACCCAAAGGTTACAGAGCACTGACTGCTTTGGGGGAAGGCCTGGCCTTCCAGTCCATCTGATCTGTTTAATCTGAGAGCTTGTCTTGTTGCTTGCTTTGTTGTTTCCTCAGCAGGGCTGATCTTTATCAGGATGCTGGAGTTATTTCGAGCTGTTGACGGCAAACATCTGGAGGAGGGGCAGGCGGTGGGGAGCCTTGGAAAAAGGCATTTGGGATTGGAGGACCAAGGCCTCGGTGAGTCTGGGCCTGAGAACCCCCGAGCTTCTGGAGGAAGAAGAGGGATTTGGATTCGGTTATCAGCAGAGGGAGACATGGAAGGACACTCCAGGAACTGTCAAGGTAAAAGAAGAAACTCGCTAGCTGAGAGGCTGCAGTGCTGAGGCTGGGGGCGGACAGTTCGGGCCTATTGATCTGGCTTCTTTGCTCTGTCCTGGGTTTGATCGCTGACAGGTCATAGACCCAGACCTGCGGCAGTTGTACAGGGCACGCTGCTTTGATTTAGCCTTTCGATGTCATTTGCTAACAATCCTCCCGCCAAGATTCCCTAACATGACAGTCACTTGTCCGATCTCAGGCCAGGTCGATATCTTCTCCCTGTCCTATGTGGATGTGAGGTCTGGAAACACTCCCTGCCCAGGCTGGGTGAGCGCAGCTCAAACCCTGCTTCCACCTCCGACTCTTGGTTGTTCTCCCTGTGAGATGGGTCTTTCCACCCCTGTTCAGCCTCCCCCGTGGTATCACCAGGTGTTCACAGACTGATGGTGGGTGGAAGTCCCTCTAAAAAATTACAAATTGCCATCCAAGCAAGGGCTTCTCAGGTGGCGCAAGTGGTAAACAGCCCACCTGCCAATGCAGAAGACGTAAGAGACTTGGGTTCGATCCCTGGGTCAGGAAGATCCCCTGGAGGAGGAAATGGCCACCCACTCCAGTATTCGTGCCTGAGGAACCCCATGGACAGAGGAACCTGGCGGGCTGCAGTCCACAGGGCTGCAAAGAGTCAGGCACAACTGAAGTGACTGAGCGCACAGCCCACCCAAGCGAGAGCTACTGTTGCTGGTGTTGGTCACGGTACATACAGCCAGAGCGGGGGAAGGACCCAGCAGCTCCCCGCCCGGGGGATAACGTGGGCTCTGAGCTCAGGATGTGAATACAGTTCAGTGAGCATGGCTGCAAACACAGCACGTCGGGGCAGGACTGCACTTGAGTCACATTTGCCAAAGGCCTACTCTGCGCTGTGCTCAGAATAGGTGCTGGCGGTAAATGAGGACTAAGTCCGCCTTTCCGTCATGGAGCTAGGAGTCTGACAGGAAGTGCAGAGAAGCCAACATTACAAAGCGTAAGATTCAGATAGATAAATAGATGCCAAATGATAGAATCATTGGCAAAGCTTTGTAAAGAGAAAAGTGATGCTACTTATTTTAGGCCAGGGAATGGAGAGGAGTTTGTAGAAAGCCAGACAGGAGAAATTACGGTTGACCTTGCCTTGAAAGGTGAGTAGGGGTCTCTAGAGAGGGGGTAAAGTACAGACAGGCGTTTGAGCAGAGACTCGGGGCGTGTGAATCACAGTGGGTTTGGAACTTCGTGCGGAGGCCGGGACGGGAGGGGTGGCCTGGCACAGAGAGGTGGGAACCGCGGCAGGTGACGGAGCCCCCAGAGATCTGGGCCTCGTGTACTGTGAGAAGCGCATCATGCTGACAGATGAAAGTGGGGTTTTTCCTGATTCAGGAAAACAGGAAGTTTGGGAACCACTCGAGTGCATGCTCATTAAGGTCTTTCAGCTCTGGTCCTGTGAAAGGCGTGAGAACTGAGACCAGAGGGACTGAGGGCCACATCTGAAAGAATGGGGGACATCGGTGACCTCTCCACAAGCCAGTCACCAGCTGACCTCTTTGGGAACCATTGCTGGAGTAGGCTGGGAAGACAGATTAGGACAGAAATCGCAGGGTGGCTGCAATTATCCAGTAAGAACGGAAGGCTGCTTCCTTTAACAGATTGCACCCTAACCCCCCAACCCCACCCCAGGCCTGACCTTACCTTCTAGCCAACCAGCTCACCTAAAATCTGCTGGATTTGTAGGGAGGCTAAGCCTGCATTCCAGCGAGTCAAAAGCAAAGTCATATTTCAGAGACTATTCACATACAAGCTCCTGACCTGAGCTCTGCTTCCAGAGTAAGGGAAGCATCACACATGGACACCAGGGCTTCTTAGGGAGCAGGACTGAGGTGCTGTTCCCAGAGGAATGCACTTGATTCTGGGCCCTGTGGACAGTGATCTGTGCTGGGGAGCAGGGTGAGGGGGGGATGGGTAGGATCTTTCTTGACATAAATAGACCACGTGTTTGCCTTCTGGAGGTTGAAGAGGCTTGGCTGCTGAAAGGCCCATTACTCCAGCCTATGTGATTGGATTGATCTGAGAGCCGGCTGTTACAGGAATTTCTATCCTTGTTGTTCTGTCTACAGGAAGAAGTTTGTTGACCTCATTCCCATAAAATATACTCCTTTTCTCATCTTTAGCCAGCATCTCTTGACAACTTCCTCCAAAGGAAATTAGGGAACACGAAGGAATAAAAGTCCTTCTGCTTCCTAGGCCTTTTTTTTTTTTTGAAGGGTTGTTAAATAACTTACAAGTAGAAGCTTACCAGTGTGCTTCTCTTTGCACAAATCTAATATGCAAAAGTTCAGATTCTGCCCATGAATTAATCAAGAAGTAATTATATGCTTTGGCTTGTGTTTTACAAAAGGATTCCCTATACAATACTTTAAATAACACAGCCCCATCCATGGCTCCAGATGAAACAGTTGCAATATTTCCATAGCTCCCTAAAGCCCAGCAGAGCTGGATGATATATGCTTTGGCAATACAGGTGACACTTTCAAAGGACTTGCTGGGTTAACCCGGACATTGTATTCCCTACATGAGGCA